>NC_134491.1:12086674-12269174 GCF_040206685.1 Ascaphus truei
GTTCATAGGGAAGGCCCCTTAGGTAGGGACCCTGCCCTTATCTGTATCTGAGTTTTGTCAGTGGCACAGCTGCAGTGCTGTGAGCTCTGACAAGAAAAGACAGTGTGGCTTGCAGTGCAGCCACAGCAATTACTGCATTAGGCCAGTAACCCCCTAGGCCCCAGATAGGTCTTCACTCCCCAGCTTGTGGTGCTACAGGGACAGGCCCTAGGATAGGGACCCTGTCACAGTAGTACTAGTGTTAGATAGGGACACAGCGGACGCTGCGCTCCCCGTGAAGAGACTTGGGCTCAAGTCTGTAGCCCCAGAGAAAGAGACAGAGACTATCTCCAGGGTGGGATCGCCCCTAGCGGGCCCCGTGCGAGGCAACATCGGATCAGACGTGATCACCGCTCGGCAGATCCTTTTCGAAGTCGCTTGCAGGCCCGAGTGCAGGAGCGCTCGGCAGGTATCTTCCTATGTGCACCAACGTATCCTAACATATCACAACTACACATAGTGGCAGCGCTGACGACGGGACAAGGGGGTTGGGCTGTGGACCCAGTGTGGGGATATACGGTGACTGTGGAGTTACTCTCTAGGGGGGAGTGTTAGTAGTGTATGTTATTAAGTGTGTTATTTCCTGCATATATAAACTGGTTATATACATTCCTGTGTATGTGGTTATTGTATATGCGGGTCCTGTGTAGGCAACCTTCTACATCCCTAGAACCCTACACAGGTGGAGGCGCTGAAACCGAGAACGTTCCAGAGGATTCACCCCAGGCTCTCACTGGCGGAGGCTCAGACCTCCTGTGAGCCTGACAGATATAACGCACCACACTTGGTAACATATAGGTTCCCCCCACATTCACTGTATCTGCGATTGGGGGTGGGGGAATACCTGTTACACTTATATAGCATACTGCAAGCTTTACCGAACTCCCGTCTTTTATTTGATATTGCAGCAGAATAGTCCTGAAAGATTAGGATGTTCTTTCCCTCATAATTAAGGCCACCCAAATTCTTATAGGCTCTTAATATTGTTGCTTTTTCATTAAAGTCCAGACACTTTGCATTTACCGCTCGTGGCCTACCTTCCTGGTTCTGCCTAACCGGACCAATTGTAGGAGCCTTTCCACTTTGATGTTAGTGTGATCATGTGGCAGTCCCAGAGATTCAGGCAGCTATTTTGTGCAGAAATCCTGCAATTGAGAGGGTTTCACCTCTTCAGGGACTCCTATTAATCTTATATTATTTCTGCGTGACCTGTTTTCCAGGTCCTCCACCTTGTCTTCTAACGTTTAATTTCTTTTTTTTGAGAGTTTGAATGTCCTGCTGTATATCTGAGGATACATTCTCTAGGACCCCCACTCTAGATTCAACTTCCCCCATCCTGGTGTTTTGCAGGGTTAGTTCCCCTTTTTTGCAATTTTTCATAATTCTTATTTAAAGCAGGCATCAATACTTTTGCTACAGCCCTGGCTAATTTACCATAATCCCTGGGAGTTTCTGCCTACTGAGACACCTTTGATTCCTCTGAGTGTGCATGCAGCTCCTCCATGTGCATGGAAGCCATCTTGGTGTGCTCTGTCTTTCTCCCTACTCTCACCTGCTTTTGCTGATTTTTGGGGGACATCTGTGTCTGCCTGGAGAGAAATTTCTCTATATGAATGCTTCTTCTTACTTTTCAAGTTGCTGTCTTGCTGTGGATCTTTTCCTGATTTTTCCCCACTGATCAGCTGGATTGAAATTGAGGATTATATTCAGCCTGATGTCTAAGTAAGGTATCCACCCTTTACCCCCTGCAGGATGTGGTAAAGACATTGAGTACAGAGACTTTGTTAATCGCTCGCTTCCCAGTGGAAGCCTCCCAAGTGCTTAGGGACAAAGACTGTGTTGTAAGTGATCCAGTGAAATTTGCCTCCTCTAAGCACGACATGGAGCGTTTCATTCGCCATGTAGTGGACCGAGGAAAAGGTCAAGACCTCCTGGCCTACCGGATCCATGCCGCAGATGGCCGGGTAAAGGTCTAGCCAAGAGACACTGTGCTATTCCTTCCACCAGGGGGAGGAAGTAGTATGGAACCAGTGACTGTTGCACCTGACCATGAGTTTGCGGAGGCTCACGAAAGTCAAAGTGAGGTACCCCCACACAATCAGTTGGGGGCACCCCACAATTGGTCTCAGCAAACAGCTATTTTTCAGCTGGCCTCGGGTATTACTGTGTGTGATATGCCATGTACCAGTGATGTTAAAGTCAACATGTTAAGTTGTACAACTTATGCAATGCATTTTTATTGTGTAACTTTCTGTAATGTGATGCTGTCCTCCAAGCGGGGACGTTGGTATTTCAACCAGGCAGAGAGTGTAAAGGGGTCACTCCCGGTTCCCCTGATCTTCCCTTGCCCCTGCCTTACCCCTGTGGCAGTGGGGGAAGGGAACGGCGACGTCTCCCGGTTTGTGACGCCATCTTGGCTGGCGCCGTCGGGGTCTTGGTGCTCACGCATGCGCGAAGGCGCGAGCGACATCGGGCACCATCTTGGAGGTGGCGGGAGGCTCCGGAGCACCTCCACTGGTGGGCACCGCCATATTGGTTGGCGCCGCCATGCTGGGGATGCTCGCGCATGCACGGAGGGTCGCTCATGTGCAGATAGCCGCGGCGGCCATCTTAGCACCAGTAGGAGAGGAGCGGAGGAGTGCGTACGGCGCAGCGGGCCCCAATAGTTCGCGCAGGCGCAGAGAGGCATTGCGGCGGCCATTACATGTAGCGCAGGTGCAGAAAGAGTGACATAGGCAGCCATTAGCTAGCAGCCCATGCGGTCCTCATAGGGAAAAGCCTTACAGGGAACTACAACTCCCAGCAGGTTTAGAGCCAGGTGAGTCAGATGATTGCAGGCAGCCAATAGTGTTTGCAGCTTCCTCTGCAGAGAGTAGATACATTGTATGGGCAATGTGCTGTGAGTCAGTCAGACTGAGGAGACAGTGGGGGAAGGAAGGGGGGCAGGGAGCTGCGAACTTCTGCCCTAGGCCAGAAGTACCCTGGGCTAGAGTTGAGGCCCTGACTCCCCACTAGTGAGGGTGGGTGTTCATAGGGACAAGCTCTTAGGTAAGGACCCTGTGCCCCTTCAGCTGTGTGCTAGGCAGGGACTTAGGGATAGGACCTGCTGCAGTTCTTTAGTGCAGGACCCCAGTGATAGTGTTGCTGCATGTTCCTGTATGCTGTGCTGCTGATTCAGAGACTGTCCTTATGGTGGGACGTCCGGCTGGACCCCATCCCACACGGAGGTACAGATCAGCGATGGCCCAAGCAGATCCGTTAGACCCTTTGAGAAGACACCCAGGTGCAGGGGCACCTGGGCAGGTATTTACTGTACACCCTTCCACACGTGCACCAACTTTACCTTGCTCCTCACATGTGACAGGCCTGTTCACACACTTGGGTGGGCTGAGACTCTCTGGACATGGGGTTGGGAAGGGGGTGTAAGGGTATAGCCAGTTAGGGGCTAATAATGTTACTGCCCAGTTAGTAGGGGCATGGTTATAGCCGCCAGCTAGTGGCACAAGGTGGCATATATATATATATATATTTGTGTATGCTGATGTGTATTGTGTTATGACCTATTCTTCATATAGTAAACTGTTATACTTATACTCCTGTATATGTGGTTACTATATGTGGGTCCTGTGTGGGGTACATTCTACACTCCTAGAATCCTACACAGGTGGAAGCGCTGTAAGTAAGATCGTGCCAGAGGATTCACCCCAGGCTCTCACTAGCAGAGGCCCAGCCCTCCTGTGAGCCTGACAGGTATATTGCACCACACCTGGTAACATATAGGTTCCCCCGCACATGCACTCTATCTGCGATTGGGGGAGGGGGGAATACCCGTTACACTGACTTAAATCATTTGTTCTGTTTTTTTACGCTGATGATCTGTGTAGGAGCAGTGGGGATACAGGACCTCAGGGGGATGTGACTTCCCCCTCTGACAGCATACTGGGAGTCTCCCGTTATTGATTTTTGATAGCCCCCTGCTATACAATCTAGATGAGTATAAAGCTGAGTTCCAGCGATTTTGTGATAGATGAGTTATCGGCTGATAGCTAGCTACTGGAGCTTCAGCAGGTCAACAATGAGAAAGATGGAGGAACGATTTCAAAACTATTTATGAACGCAGAGATTCTGTTCAACACAAAATCAATGTAGGTCGAAAAAGGAAACTCTCACCTGCACCCATGCAGATAGGGAGAACACGGGGACCTCTTACTAAGGATGTAAGGGAAAGAAGGCAAAATCAAGATTTGTGTTTTTATTGTGGAAAACAAGTGCATTTTGTGCGTGAATGTCCCAGGAAGCCCAAAAACTAGCACCAGAACGCCAACTCGGTGGAAGCATGAGTCGACCTGCCGAGCATTAGGAAACCAATAAATCCACAATGTTCAATTAACACACTACAGACTACTGTGACACAACTGAGCCTTCAAGCCATAATACAGTATAAAAACCAAGACCCCACTGATATTTCCGTCCTCGTAGATTCAGGAGCAGCCGGGAACTTTTTTGATTTATCCTTTACTATAGGGTTTGGAATACCTAGGCATCGCAAGAAGCAGGAAGTATTGGTTAGAGCAGTGGATGGGTCAACCCTTACTTCAGGTCCTCTGAAGTGGCAAACTCCTTATTTGAAAATGACCTGTGGTAATGAACATTCGGAAACCCTGCAGTTTAACCTCACTGATGCGCTACAATTCCGTGCTATCCTAGGAATGACCTGGTTGACTAAACATAATCCAACCATTGACTGGGAGGCACATTCCATTAAGTTGTCATCCGTGTTTTGCAGGGATCAGTGCTTTGAGGAAACTCCCCAGAAACAAATTGAGAACCACCATATAAGTGCTGTTGAGGGCTCATTACTGTACCAAAGTTGTAAAGATGTTTTCAAACTAGTGAAAGACGAATCCCTGCCTCCTCAACGCCCCTTTGATTGCCAAATTGATTCGGAATCCCTGGTTAATATTGCATGCAGCAGAAATTGTGCGGTAAATGAAAATATTCATCTAAAATCGTATAAAGAACAAAATTTGGCCAACGGTTTCGTCAGACATTCTAACTCTCTACAAGCTTCCCCTTAATACATATTACATGTCTCATAGCCCTTTCCACACATACAGTATTATTTGTCGGACTTCTAAGATATCTATTACGATGATGTGTCACTATTATCTATTGAATCAAGCATGTTGATATGAGAATTACATCTCACTCTAAGCCAATGATGCACTAAGGGCAATCTACATCCATGATGATGTCCTTCTTAAATTGAATATATATCCAATTTTGTTTATTTAAAACTAAATCTATCATCACTTTCCTATATTATAAACATCAGTAGTTTAATAAGCATCTTGAGCATATTTTTTTTATCCAAGTGCAGTACTCTGCAGTCTCATAGAACACCACAAGAGGGCGCAAGTACAGTATACTTTTTAATACAGTAGAAAACAGGAGCACAGCCGGACTGAGCAAGATAAAAATATTCCAGAGCAACTCCAATTTACAATGGAAAATCTATTTCAGCTCAAACAGACAAAAGCAGTGCAGAAACGCACCGACGTATTGTGTCCTACAGAACTTTATCAAGGTGTACCACTGAGGCCTGCATACCGTGGCGTGATGGACCTGTCCGGGATTAACACTGCCAGGTAATGGGCAACAGCCCTGATATACTGACCTATAGCTTCTGTTCATTATAATCTTACCTATTGGGAATAAGTACAATAAGGGCCATTTATTGTGGTTTTCAGGTGGACACCATAAGGTCTGTATTTCCCTCACATGGACTTATTGATTATGGACATATATTGATACGGACATTTCAACCACACGCTTGATATATATGAAAAATTCAAGTTATAAAACTAATAGAGCATATATGTGTTCGTGAGCACCATTCACTATCTTTCAGTATACGTCTTAGGCTGTGGCCATAGTAAGAGCTAGGACGCGATTGATGTTGTTCGCGCCAAGAACAAAAGGCAGGAAGCAATGCACATGGCAATAGACCGTGTGCGCCGAGGTGGACAATGCGTGGCGAGACCAAGTTGTTTGAATTTGCTTCACGACGGCTGGGTCACATGCACGCCTCTCCTTCCCCCCCCCCCCCCCCCCCCGGCACGTTTTTGTCATGCCCTCGCCACACCCCCCATCGTGCAACCCTGCAGGCCATGGATCACTTCTAGTACAGGCGCACGTGACCTCACACGCTCGGTCGCGCACGCATCTATGTACAAAGCCTTACACATCATACAATGATCACCCATCGTTGCCATGTAAACGCCCTGGTGTTTAAATTACACCTGTGATTACACCTGTGAGGCCCGCATTTATTGCCCAAGGCAAAGCTTCGTACTGGAAGTGAAACGTGTGTCGGGACGTTTTTACATTTTAGGACCCTCTGCGATACCAAGCAGATTGGTCTCGCTCTGAGTATTTGTCACTAATAAATCCATTATTCAGTGCAGGGACTAGCTAGAGGTCTTATGAGTTTGGCTACATCACTTGTTCAGTGCTTTATTCAAGTCAGTAGCTGCTCACGGATATTTGAGCTACAGTATTTATCAGCTGTGCAGCCATGTATTAGCAGCAGAACTCCAATTTGAGTTACACTGGCGACACACTTTATTCGAGCTTGGCTAGTCCCAGGAATTCGGGTATACCCGGGTGTATTGAGGTTTGTGACTGTTTTCTGCCCGAGTGCATTGAGTTATTTTCCAAGCAGGGATTGAAGCATTTTATTCCCGCTGGCTGCAATACTGCACAGTATATATATATATATACTGCATTACAATTCATGAATTTATGCCATCTGGTAGACACGCGAAGCATTGCAGCCTATTAAATCCTAATCATTATCATTTAACAGATCAGCCGCCCATCAGCCAGGCATGAACCCAGGCTGGGAAGGCAAATGCAACGGGGCTTGTCAGAGGTGAGGAGTGGCACATTCCAGGTATCTGCCAGGTACATACCGGGTATTTGCTCGAATAAAGTGTGTCGGTGCAGTAGCGATCCACTATGCTCACTTTGCATCTCTAGCGTTCGGCGCTATGTTAATCATTAATCATTAGTGAGCAGCGATATATACGATATCCGCTCCTAATGGTGGTCACAGCAGACTCCACTGAATATTACTAGAGATACGCCATTACTACCCGGCTATAATAACTGCAACAAACTCACCCACTCGTATTACAGTATATTCACAGCGGGCAATAGTGTAGAGCTCACTTCCACGGTGGCCACCACTCAGGGTTTGACCCGGAGACTATGGGTTTTGGCCACGTATTTCCGGGTTATTGGTTTACCTGATAGATCTCCGGGTGGCGGCGACCTCTCCCGGCTCCCTCCTGGCATCCCTGCAAATCAAGTCAATGGCTGCGTGACATCAAATGGCATGCCATGACAATGGGCATCATGTGACATTGCGCAGCCATGTTGACGGGATTTGGAGGGGAGGATGCCAATGCTGGGAGGATGCAGGGAGACGCTGCTGTACCTAAAGGTCAGATAAATATATAAGAAAGAGATCAATCTAAAAAATGTTATCTCCAGCTTGGCCTTCAATAGAAGGTGGCAGCCCTGCTCACGGCTCCAGCTGCTACTGCTCTGGCACGTTGTTGCAGCAGCAGTTTCATTTCTCGGTTATTGTCAGTTACCTCATTTCAGGGTTCTGAGTATACTGATACCCCTGTCACAGGATCACCTTTAGCTGCTGACCCCATGGCTCCAGTTGCGTTCAAAGTGGTGATTTCCTGTAACCGAAGCTTTACCGTCCTGCTGCTAGCAGCCTTACCATACCATAAGCCACATACTTAGCACTTCTACTTTACAATCCCTTGAGATAAGTGTATAGTGTCAGCACCTCTATCCTCAATGTTAAAATATTGTCACTTATTTTAGTGGCAACTCTAGCCATCTCTCATCCCTACCTCACTCTAGCAGTCCCATCAGTCAGTGTTTCTGCGACTGGAGACACATGTTCATTTAAAGGGCTATTAAGCTGAAATTCATATACAGTGTCCCACTGATTCTCTCCGATATGGAGGATATCTTCTACAGTATGTACTCTACTTTTAACTTTGTGATTTATTTTTAATTAGGCTTATAATAAATGTTATATTTTACAATAGTGGTGTGCATATAAGGGATTTACTCACTTAGCCCTCCATCCTTTTTCTACATTGAGGAAACACCCCGAAACAAATTGAGAAACACCATACACTGTAAGTGCTGTTGAGGGTTCATTACCTAAGTTTTAAAGACGGTTTCGAACAAGTGAAAGCCAAATCCCTAACAAAAGTAAAACGTGAAACGATCTGTGCTTCTAATTATAATTAATGTGAATAAAAGATAACCTTCAACCAACCATTAAATAATGTGCGATTACTCAATGTAACCTATAATGTGAAAAATACAGTGTTATAACAGTGAATACTATATAGAGCCATATAGTGAGTAGTGATGTGAGTTAAGGAAAAAATCTTAATTATGATATTGATAATAGAGTCTACTGCTGTGTTATTTCAGATGGCTCAGCATCCGACGAGGCTAGTATACAAAGAAAAAGCTGTGTGTGCTGTGCACATGCATAGTAAGTGAAACTTCTTTGTGTGTTGTCAGCAACATATAAAGTAACAATAATATTATTACTGCTTAGAGCACGAGTAAATTTGATTGGCGGGGTCATGTTTATTGGCAACAGTGCAGTGGCAGCAGTACCAGCATCATGGATGTTGAACGGGTGGGGGAACTCACAGGGGGGGGGGGGGGGGAATAGGCACATCATTCAGGGGCGGTATTCGGCGCATCACTAGGGTGTGTGTGTCAGTCAGTGTGCGTGCATGTCAGTCAGTGTGCGTGCGTGTGTCAGAGTGTGCGTGCGTGTGTGTGTATGTGTGTCAGTCAGTGTATGTGTGTGTATATGTGTGTCAGTCAGTTTGTGTATGTATGTCAGTCAGTGTGTGTATGTGTGTCAGTCAGTGTGTGTATGTGTGTTAGTCAATGTGTGTGTGTGTGTGTGTGTGGCAGTGCCCGCCCAGTGCCTGCAGGTGGCAGTGCACACGCAGAGCCCGCAGGTTGCTCCTCTTTCACAGGCTTCGCTGGAGGGTCCTGCATGCAGCCAGTAGAGCACAGGACAGGGGAAAATGAAGTGTGTCTCATGAGTCCTAGCGAGGAGGACATGGTGAGCTGTGAAAAGTGCGACCTCCGGGTGCTGGTGTGGGAGATCTCAGAGCACAAGGACTATCACTTCGCACAGGAGCTCCAGGACTCCTTCTCCACGCCCAGCCCTGCCAAGGTCCTGTCCAGCCCAGCTCTAACAACCTTGGCCAGGCCCAAGAGCAAACCCAGGAACCAGCTTGCCCCCAGAGCCCTCAAACCCCCCACAGTAACTCACATGTGCACGCACGCACTCAGCGCTCTTCCTTTCTCCTCCCCCCCAACTCTGGCAGTGGTGCGTGGGAAGCGGCGCGCTCAACCCCTCCCCCCCCCCGCGGCGCATGCACGGCATGTCAGCGGTGCGTGTGGGGGGAACGGTGGTCCTCCTCATTCACCCAGCAGCGGCAGCGCAGGGAGGTCTCCGAGCCGTGGTGTCCGTGAGCGTCGCGAGTGGAGCAAATCCTTTTCAACTACGGTGGCCTGTAGTGTCCAAAGTTAGTCACTACACTACAGGCCACCGTAGTTGAGAAGGATTAGCTCCACTCGGCTCTAATGAAGCACTGTGACTGGTGCGCATGCGCGGAAGCGAGAGCTGCGGCAAGGAGACAGTGAAGGGAGGAACTGGACTGTGCACAAGCCCGGAAGAGTCCCTTACTGACGCCACTTGCTGCTAAACGTCCCTTACGCCGAGGCAGACCCCACAGCCATACCTGGAGGTTCCGGAGATAGGCTTGTGGAGTCTGGATGCATCCCCTCTCAATGCTTTATATCGCTGGCTGCTTGTGAGTTTTCAATCTCTTTTTTTACTTATTGTTTAATAAATGGTGTTACACTATATTTTCTTTCTCTCTTATACTTTGAGGAACCATCAGGAACTTTTTTCCCGTCCCTCCTAAGGAGCTACTTTTTAATGTGAGTGTATTTCCTGCATGAACTAATTAAGTTATATTTTGCTTCACTTTGACGACTCCTCATTGTGGTTTTTTTCTCTTTTATTTTATGTGTCCTGGAATCACGAGTGGAACCACGCGCCGGAGAATCTCCTTTTTTTTAAGCTCAGTATGACTGAGCCACTTATTGAGCCAGCTGTGCTGAAGTAGGGCTATCCTGAAAACCTGGCCTGTTTGCGGCCCTCTACGACTGGAGTTGTGCAGGCCTGGTCTAGTGAGTGTTGAGCCACTTTCGTTAGATAAAGCTGCAGACGCCATCGACACCTACTATGGTTATTGTATGTTACATTTTTTATATTCCCTGGTTGTGAAGGGGTTTATGACAGGTTGCACTTTAATCACATAAACACTAGTTTCTTGAATGGTTTATGGTGAAGTTAGTTGCACATTTTGATTTTTTCACTTGTTCAGTTTGGCTGAGCCTCTAATTAAGCCAGCTGTGCTGAAGTAGGGATATCCTGAAAACCTGGCCTGTTTGCGGCCCTCAAGGACTGGAGTTGTGCAGGCCTGGTCTAAACAATTCAGGATTTGCGATGCAATAACAAACTAGAAAAGAACCAAAGTATATCTCTGTGTGGGCACACCAAAAGACAAGGTGCAAATACCGTGTGTAATGAGTATTTAGAGATTAAAACATTACTTTTAATGGGAATCTGTATAAAAAGGAATGGACTTAGGAAATACATACAACTAAAAATGAGGAAGGAGCGGGGGCAGGACGGAGGAAAAGTGAGTCTGAGAAGTTTATACGGTGTATTAAATCTCCTGTAGAGATTACCACATGTGTAGCAATAAAGGGTTAATACCACCTTAATAAGTGGTTAGTGGCTTAACATTGCATAAATGATCCTGAATTAGGTATGGCTCACAGTGGGTTAATGGATTCAAATTACTAGGAGTGCACAGTTCGGGATAAATATAGGCTGTGACTATATAGGCTCCGTAGCTTTAAATCGGAGAGCTAATATGGCTCTCATAGATGGAAATACAGCTCAACCCCGTTATAATGCTGTGGTTGGGGTCCAAAGAATCACATCGCGTTATAAGCAGACCGCGTTAGAAATAATGTACAATTGAATAATTAAGTATTTAAGACTAGCTGAGAGACCCGGCGTTGCCCGTGAGTTAAATTTCCTGCTAGGAGGAGGGGGGAGGGGAGGAGGGGGAGGGGGGACAGCGGATGGGAGGGTGGGGGGAGAGTGGACGGGAGGGGGGGGACAGTGGACAGAGGGGGGGGACAGTGGACAGAGGGGGGGGACAGTGGACAGAGGGGGGGGGACAGTGGACAGGAGGGGGGGTTAGTGGACAGGGGGGGGCAGTGGACAGAGGGGGATGGACAGAGGGGGGGGGACAGTGGACAGGAGGGGGGGGACAATGGACAGGAGGGGGGGGGACAGTGGACAGGAGGGGGGGGGGACAGTGGACAGGAGGGGGGGGGGACAGTGGACAGGAGGGGGGGACAGTGGACAGGAGGGGGGGGGACAGTGGACAGGAGGGGGGGGGGACAGTGGACAGGAGGGGGGGTGGACAGTGGACAGGAGGGGGGGTGGACAGTGGACAGGAGGGGGGCGACAGTGGACAGGAGGGGGGTGGGTTGCTTAAAATTTCCGGGTCTCTCTTCTCCACTGCCCTGTATGTTTCTCCGCTCCCCCCTCTCTCTCCGCTCCTGCCCCCCCCCCATGTGACACACACACACAGTGTCCCACACACAGTGAGACACACACACAGTGTCACACACACAGTGAGACACACACACAGTGTCACACACACAGTGTCACACACACACACACACACAGTGAGACACACACACAGTGACACACACACACAGTGACACACACACACAGTGACACACACACACACGTCACCTCTCCTTCCGGGCGCCGCCATCTTAGTTAGTCCGCGAGGGGGGAAGGGGGTCCTTCTGGGCGCCGCCATCTTAGGTGGCCGCGTGTCCCCCCGCCGGGGAGGGAGGTGAGTGGAGCGGGAGGGAGGTGAGCGGGAGGGAGTGGAAGCGGTCTTAGTTAGTCCGCGAGGGAGGAAGGGGGTCGTTC
This sequence comes from Ascaphus truei, assembly GCF_040206685.1. NCBI lineage: Eukaryota > Metazoa > Chordata > Amphibia > Anura > Ascaphidae > Ascaphus > Ascaphus truei. Next base: position 12,098,877 of record NC_134491.1, read on the forward strand.
CGGGCGCCGCCATCTTAGGTGGCCGCGTGTCCCCCCGCCGGGGAGGGAGGTGAGTGGAGCGGGAGTGGAGTGGGAGGGAGGTGAGTGGAGCAGGAGGGAGTGGAGCGGGAGGGAGGGGAGGTGAGTGGAGCGGGAGGGAGCAGGAGGAAGTGGAGCGGGAGGGAGGTGAGTGGAGCGGGAGGGAGGTGAGTGGAGTGGGAGGGAGGTGAGCGGGAGGGAGGTGAGTGGAGCGGGAGGAAGGTAAGTGGAGCTCCAGGGAGGGAGGTGAGTGGAGCGGGAGGGAGTGGAGCGGGAGGGAGGTGAGTGGAGCGGGAGGGAGTGGAGCGGGAGGGAGGTAAGTGGAGCTCCGGGGAGGGAGGTGAGTGTGATGGGGGGGGGAGAGGACAGAGAGAGTGTATGTGTGGCCGAGGGGGAAGAGAGAGAGGGGTGTGTGTGTGTGTGTGTGTGTGTATATATGTGTGTGTGTGTGTGTGTGTGTCCTTGTCCTTTGGCCCGTCACTCCACCTTAGGCCAATGAGAGGTGTGCGGGGGCGGGCGGGCCAAGGGACCAATGAGATTTCCCCTAGGGACACAGGCCATGCAGACAGGCATACAGTGCATTCACTAATATAGTATAAGATACCAATAATCGTGTTGTAAAGTATTCATAAATACGAAAATTGGGAGCCACGATTGCATCGCGTTATAAGCGGATTCGCGTTGTAATGGATCGCGTTGTAACGGGGTTGAGCTTTACTGGGAAACCATACACCACATAGATCAATACTACAGGTTGCCTGCTAAATAACAAGTCCTCAAAGATGTAACTGAGACAGACAGGATAATTTCCCCACAAATACAGAGTAGCTATGTATCTTTGCAACTAAGTATATAACTTAGATACAAATGTCTGTTGCAGAGTTATTCGGTGCTGTTGGTTTAAGCACATGGATCCGATCTGCTGCAGTATCTGGCTATCGGGTCGTCACGCTTGACAAAGTCCCTGCTGGAACGAAAACGCATGCTGGGGATTTTAGTGTGATGTCAGACGTCACGAAGGGTGGAGCTCTGGGGCTACAGAGGTGTGTGAGCTTCCCCAATACAACAGTGAGTCTGTGCAAGTTGATCTGAGCTGAGGATAGTGGGGAGTTTTCACTCTGTAGTTCTTATTGGCGGTACATGTTGTAAATTGCACGAATTCTTTACAGATAAGGCATGTATTATACTAAGCGCGGGTGCATGCACAAAGTTGCGTGCGTTTTGTGCCTATAGGCCAAACTGTGACGCGCGCGGCTAGTAGGCGTTGCCATGACGTCAGAAGAGTAGGCCTCACTGTTATTGGCTCACAGTGTCACGTGGCATGGCAGCCAGTCGAAAATACAAATTTCTTTGTATTTCCAAGCTGCCGCGCCAACGCTGTCTGCTGGGCGCACGCGCATCGGCAGTGGATACACTGTCGTAGGAAGAGAGGTATTTTTCATTGCCGTGCGCGTGGCCACATGTGCGCCAGCGTTTAGTATAATACCAGTCTATGAGCCGTAGCATGCTAGCAGCTACCCACTGACAAGATTGATGTCAGTTATAGCGAGACACTGCAGCAGAGGGAATCCATGTGCTTAAACCAACAGCACAGAATAACTCTGCAACAGGCATTTGTCTCAAATTTGTATCATGTTATAGACTTAGTTGCAAAGATACATAGCTACTCTGTATATGTGGGAAAATGATCCGGTTTGTCTCAGTTACATCTGTGAGAGCTTGCTATTTAGCAGACAATCTAGCGGGCCACCTGTAGTATTGGTCTGTGGGGTGTAGGTTTTCCCAGTATTTCCATCTATCAGAGCCATATTAGCTCACCCATTTAAAGCTGCGGAGCCTATATAATCACAGTCTATATTTATCCCGAACTGTGCACTCCATACTAATTTGAATCCATTAAACCACTGTGAGACATACCTAATTCAAGATCATTTATGCAATGTTATGCCACTCATTACCTATCAAGGTGGTATTAACCCTTTATTGCTACACTGTATGTATTGTTCCAGGGACTGGTTGGTCCTTTCAGTCTGACCATTAGTCTGTGGGTGATATCCCGAGGAAAAGTGAAGGGTGATGCCCAATTGCGAACAAAAAGAACGCCAGAAGCGATACACAAATTGAGAACCTCTATCCGATACAATGACCAGTGGCACTCCGTGAAGGCGAAAAAACTCCCTGATAAATATATCAGCCAATTTGGAGGAATTTGGAAGGCCTTTGAGAGGTATAAAGTGGGATTGTTTTGAGAATCGATCTACCACCACGAGGATCGTGTTCATGCCCCTGGATATGGGTAGATCCACAATGAAATCCATGGATAAATGTGTCCATGGCCGATCGGGGACAGGTAAGGGCTGAAGAAGTCCCGAAGGAAGATTCATAGGAGTTTTAGTCCTGGCACAAGTTGGGCACACAGCTACAAAGTTCTTGACATCCTTCTGAATCTCGGGCCACCAGAATGTTAGAGAGATAAGATCCAAAGTTCTCCTTCTCCCAGGGTGACCTGCTGATCTGGAGGAGTGACTCCATTGGAGAACTTTATTGCGGTGCAAAGGAGAAGTGTAGAGGCAACCCTCAGGAACTGAAAGACCGACAGGAATGTGATCCTGCTGCAGTATGATATTTTTGAGTGTTGAAGGTCGTAGCAGAAAGAATACATTTGGGAGGAAGAATGGGTTTGTGTTGGTCCTCAGTCTTGTCATCAAGAGAGAATTGACGAGAAAGAGCGTCTGCTTTGATATTCTTGGTTCTAGGCAGATAGGAGATTATAAAATTGAATCTTGAGAAGAAAAGTGACCATCTGGCTTGGCGGGCACCCAAACGACAAGCTCCTTCGATGTGTAACTGTCAGGAATCGGCGTTCTCCTCGCTTCCCACACGGAGCACTCCCTCTCCGCAGGGAGCCCCTGGACACACAAAACAATCCTGCCTTACCGGCCTCCGCGGCTCCTCGCCCCTGCCGCCGTCGCAGGATCACTCCCCTCGGCGATTCCTCTGCTCAGCGCCGGGCGCGCCCACGCCCTCCTGCACGCACACCTACACGCACGCCAGCCCCAGACGTTATGTGCATGCATTCCCAGCTTACAGAGCACACGCCTAACAGAGCACTTTTAACCACTGCTCCTGCAGTGAGGCGTCGCCCCCAAGTATCACACAGTTCCATGCAAATCAATGATTACACTCAGCTGGGCTGTAACACCTCCCTCCTATCAGGGAGGACTCCTTGCAGTCCTCCAGGCCTGCCCCCTTTTCCCATTGGCCTGCCCAGCTTTATTATGCCTGTGCTTCCCATCACTCGTCGCTCGACATAGTTCTGTATGGAAGCATTTGACTACTCTCTCAGTGACTCCTCAGGTATAGACGCGAATTGGACGACTACCCCCTCTGGCTCTCGACTTCGGCTCTACTTGGACTTCGTAACTTCTGGCATCCCTGTAACACGGCTTATACCTTCGATCATCCGCAACTCTCCTATCCCTGATCCTGGCAACGGCAATAACTACTCCTCCTCTACTACCGGTACCGGCAAGTATTGTCTTCATTACTATACCTGGCCTGGCAACACTAACACCACACTCCGGACGCGCTCCCTTTGCTGCGGGTGCGTGTATCCCTACGTCCCACCTCAGCACAGGGGACGGGTCTGGTCTAAGGGCAGCACCGGCGTAACAGTAACACATTTTTGGCAGGATCCTTATAGGGTCCTCTGTACCTTCCAGAAGGTGTCTCCATTCTTCGAGTGCTAATTTCATGTCCAGGAGCTCCCGATTCCCTATATCATAATTGCACTCAGCAGATTACATTTTTTGGAAAAAAATGCACAGGGGTGTAGTCTGGACTGAGGAGTCTTCCTCTGTGATAGAACAGCGCCTACACCAACATCGGATGCGTTAACTTCGAGAGTAAATGGAAGCTTGGGATCAGGATGAATAAGAGTGTGTGCGGACACGAATGCTTTTTTTAGGTGAGAGAAGGACTGAATAGCCACGGGAGGCCAAGATGTGGGATCTGCTCCCTTCTTAGTCAATGCCGTAAGAGGAGCCACCAGGGAAGAAAAGTTCTGAATGAATCTGCGATAGTAATTTGAGAATCCTAGGAAACGTTGAATGGCTTTGAGAGTGGTGGGTTGAGGCCAGTCCAGTATGGCTTTAAATTTAGCAGGATCCATGGTAAGACCAGTGTTGGATATTATATATCCTAGAAAAACGGTAGACGCTTGATAAAATTGTCATTTTTTGAGTTTGGCATAGAGTCGATTCTCCCGTAGGCAAAGGAGAACTTGTTTGACGCGGGACACGTGTTCCTGCTTGGATTTAGAAAAAATCAGAATGTCATCCAAATAGATAATCACAAAAAAGTTGAAAAGGTCCCTGAAGATTTCATTGACAAAATCTTGAAACACGGCTGGGGCATTGCACAGACCAAAAGGCATGACCAAGTACTCACAATGTCCATCTCTGGTATTGAATGCAGTTTTCCACTCATCACCCTGACGGATACGGATGAGATTAGAGGCCCCTAGTAAATCTACTTTGGAGAAAATGTTAGCGCCTTGCAAGCGATCATAAAGCTCCGATATGAGGGGGAAAGGGTAACAATTTTTAATGGTGATTTTATTGAGACCCCGGTAGTCAATACAAGGTCTTAGTGACCCGTCCTTCTTCTTAACAAAACAGAACACCTACAAGCTCATATTGAACCCCCAATATATACATAATACATATATATAAGCATATAAGTGTCACAGAGGAGTGCTACTGAGCATGGCAATATATATTTAAAACCAGAGACAGAACATGAAACACAGACAGAGCTCAGTGCACATCCAATTAAACTTATACACGGTACAGTGCCTAAATGTATATGTATAGATATCTTTTGAATAAAATGGTCTTTTAGTTTAACATTTTGGCCAAAGTGTTGTAAGCCCCTGAGCCACTACACGGCAGACCACATCTCAAGGGTACCTAACACTAATATAAATTCTTAATAACCTGTGCATTACCAGGAAGAATGATTTATAATAAATCTGTCAAAATTAGTTGCAAAGTTCTATATATTTAGGCACTGTACCGTGTATAAGTTTAATTGGATGTGCACTGAGCTCTGTCTGTGTTTCATGTTCTGTCTCTGGTTTTAAATATATATTGCCATGCTCAGTAGCACTCCTCTGTGACACTTATATGCTTATATATATATATGTTGTGGTTATATTGGGGGTTCAATATGAGCTTGTAGGTGTTCTGTATGTTTTACAATTCTTGTTCAGCTGTTCTTAGCTGATTGGAGAGTGGATTCTCCTACCTAGTTTGAAGCTCACCCCTGCCCACTTTTAAATGGTTAAAAGCTCACTCCATTGCATCTCTCACTCTCAGGGGATCTTGCTTGCTTACAGTTTGATTGTGACAAATCTAATACAGAGTGCTTTTCCTGGTAATATACAGGTTAATAAGAGCTTCAATCAGACTTAGAACTTTGCAACTAATTTTGACAGATTTATTATAAATCATTCTTCCTGGTAATGCACAGGTTATTAAGAATTTATATTAATGTTAGGTACCCTTGAGATGTGGTCTGCCGTGTAGTGGCTCAGGGGCTTACAACACTTTGTCCAAAATGTTAAACTTAAAGACCATTTTATCAAAAGATATCTATACATATATGTTTAGGCACTGTACCGTGTATAAGTTTCATTGAATGTGCACTGAGCTCTGTCTGTGTTTCATGTTCTGTCTCTGGTTTTAAATACTTCTTCTTAACAAAGAAGAATCCGGCACCGGCTAGAGGTGGAATTACGGATGAATCCTCTCTGAAGATTTTCGGTAATATATTCTCTCATGGCCTTGGTCTTGGGCATGGAAAGTGGGTACGAAGCCCCTCTGGGCGGAGACGTACCTGGAAGTAGCTCAATAGAGCAGTGGAAAGGGTGATGTGGAGGTAACACTTCTGATTTGACTTTATCAAAGACGTCGCTGAACACGGCATACACCTCAGGCAGCAGTACCCTTTCTTTCTCCTCAGACGTGGTGGTGGCACAGATATTCCTGGATTCCTTAATGCAGTGTTTGGTACAGAAGGGGTTCCAGTGAATAGGATCCTTGTTCAGCCAATCCACCCGAGGGTTATGAATCTGTAGCCAAGGAAGACCAAGAATGAGTCCTACGGAAGGTGAGTGTATTACATTGAATTGGATCTTCTCCAGGTGATCATCTCCCGTCTTAAGGTGAAAAACCTTGGTCTCCAATGAGATGAAGGCTGGTTGGAGTGGTCTTCCATCGATGGCCTCAAAGCCTATGGGATTCTTCTTATGTCTGTGGGGAATGTGATGATGTTCAGAGAATCCTTGGTCTATAAAATTGCCTCCTCTGCAACCTGAATCAAGAAAGGCAAGAGTAGACACAAAGAATCCGCTACCAGAAAGAGTGATGGGAAGGAGGATTCTAGAAGTATTATCAGTACAGATAGGAGAAAGAGAAAGAGTTCCCAATGAGATTCCCCTAGGTCTCATGGGAACTTCACGTTTCCCGACTTATTGGGACAAGAATAAGCAAGATGTCCGGGTGTACCACAATAGAGACAAAGGCCAGAATACTTGCGACATTGCTTCTCAGATGTATAGAGACTATTACCTCCTAGTTGCATGGATTCGGAAGTGTCCATTAGAGGTAGTTCCATTGTGCTCACCTGAGCGGGATTGATCCTTGAAGTGAGGTTCCGGTGGTGCGCTCTCTCTGACCTCCTTTCCTGGATGCGGTGGTCAACTTAGATGCAGATGGCGATAAGGTCTTCCAGATCGGTGGGGCGATCGTGAGTTGCCAATTCGTCTTTCAGGGTCTCAGAGAGGTCCCGCCAGAGAGCAGCTGACAAAGATTCATTGTTCCAATCTGTCTCTGCGGCAATGGTCCTGAATTCAAGTGCATATTTTGCAACTGGATGGTTACCTTGGGAAATATAGAACAAAGTAGAAGCAGCAGATACCTTGCGGCCGGGCGTGTCGAACACCCTATGGAATTCCCTAGTAAAGGCTCCGATGTCTTGCGTGAGATCAGACCTCTGCTCCCAGATGGGAGAAGCCCAGGCAAGTGCATTGTCTGTAAGGAGAGAAACAATGTACGCCACTTTGACGCGTGACAAAGTGAAGCGGGAAGAATTAATTTGAAACTGGATAAAGCATTGATTTAGGAATCCGAGGCACTCATGGGGGTCACCTCCATAGCAGTTGAGTGTAGGTAAATGGGGTTCGTGAGGAGGAGGAGGAGAGGTCGTCATGACAAGGGGCACTACTCCAGGAGTGACAGAAGTAGACTCATGAAGACTAATGAAGAGAGTGAATTAAGAATCTGGAGCTCTCCTGGAGAGTTCGCATATGATGATCATTAGCCTCTAATTTCTGCTCAATATTGGACAGAATGTTGGTGTGCGTGCTCAGGACTCTTCCTACCTCAGCGGGGTCGAAGTTTGTGTGGCTGAGCATACTGTAACGCGTAGCTCACCACAAACGAAGCGCGACCGCGGTGCTGAGGTAGGGTATTGAGAAACGCCAACCCCAGCCATGCGGACGCGCCTAGGATGTAGATTAGTCTTGCAAGCTGGGTCAGGAGTACACAAGGTAGAGTAATCGTTATACTTGCCAGGTCAGGATTGGAGAGTAGCGAATAGTTGAAGTACTTCGCCAAGGTCAGGATTGGAGAGTAGCGGATCGTTGGAGTACTTAGCCAAGGTCTGAATTGGAGAGTACTGTAGCGGATCGTCAGGGTACTTTGCCAAGGTCAGGGTTGTAGAAATCAGGATGGTCGAACGTAGCCAGGTCAGAGTTGGAGGGATGAGGAATCCAGGAACGAAGCAGGGTCAGGCAGCAGAGAGATCAGGAACAAGGCAGGAACAAGGAACGGAATGCAGCAAGGCACGGCGGCACACAGGATTATGCTCAGCAATGATAGTCTTGGCTGTGCAGGTATTTAAGGAACCTCCCACCAATGGGAGGAGGGTGGAACAAGAGGGAATGAGCAGAGCTACGTCCCACGAGCGTCACCGACGTCAGGGGTGGTGATCCGATCGTGTGCCACTCACGCACCGCGCATGCCCATCATCCAAATGGGAACGAAGCCTGGAGGTGGGTCCAGGAGAAGTCTGTCTTTCGCGCATCACTGACGTCAAGGGGTAGCGACTCGATCGTGCGCCACTCGCGCACCGCGCAAGTCCATCTTCGGAGTGTGGGCAGAGACTGAGAATGGTACCGGGAGGGCAGGTAGATCGTGCGTCGTGCGCGCGTGTAGTGGAATCGCCGTGGGAACGCAATACTCGAGTGTCAGATGTAGAAGGCTGAATAGGTGCATTCCGGCCATTAGGATGGAAAATCCTCACAAAGCGCCTATTATGTGTTATATTTATGTCAAATTGTAAGAGATGTGTGCAGAGGTACATTTAATGGAGACCGATTTAGGGTGAAATTAAATCCCGGCTTTATTGCGCCTGTTCCTTTAACAAGGCAAAACATACAAAACCAAACCAAATAAAGGCCTACTCCACTTTGGAGAATAACTAAACCTCTACTCCAGCCCTTTCTAACTGGGTGAGTAGCTAAGCAGGACACACACACAAACACACATAAACACAAAGTCTCTTATCTGTTGCTGTTGCTGTGCGGCCTGCAGTGGCTTTCCCCGTCCTCCTCCCTCCTGAGCCCGCTTGCCCCCTCCTCTCCCACGAGCCACTCTCCCGGCCGTGGGCCGTGAGCCACTTCTCCCCCCCTCCTGCCTGCGAGCCACTTCCCTCCCCCCCCGCGAGCCAGCTTGCCCCTCCTCTCCCGCGTGCCGCTTTTCCCCCTTCCCCCCTCCCCCCTCCTGGCCACGAGCCGCTTCTCCCCCCCCCCCTCCTGGCTGTGAGCCGCTTCTCTCCCCCCCCTCCTGGCCGCTCACCGCTCACCGCTCACCCCTCCACCTTCTCGAACCTGCTCTCAGAGTCAGGACTGCACGAGTGTGCGAGTCCTGCCTGCTCTGCCACCGTGAGGTGCCATTGGGGGGGGGGAGGTGAGGTGCCGTTGGGGGGAAGGTGAGGCGCAGGGATTTGAGGTGCAGGGGAGTGAGGTGCAGGGGAGTGAGGTGCAGGGATGTGAGGTGCAGGGATGTGAGGTGCAGGAGGGTGAGGTGCAGGGGAGTGAGGTGCAGGAATGTGAGGTGCAGGAGGGTGAGGTGCAGGAGGGTGAGGTGAGGTGCAGGGGGGTGAGGTGAGGTGCAGGGGGGGTCATTGGAGGTACAGGGGGGTCATTGGAGGTGCAGGGGGGGTCATTGGAGGTGCAAGGGGGGTCATTGGAGGTGCAGGGGGGGGTCATTGGAGGTGCAGGGGGGGTGGGATGTGTGTGGTGTGCAGGGGGGTATTGTGTGTTTGATGTGGAGGGGGAGTATTATGTGTGTGGGTGAGGGGGACAGATGGGGGTATGATAGATGGGGAGTATCGCAAAGGTTGATAGTGAGGGGTTCTGGGGGAGATATGAGGATGATGATGATGATGATGAGAGGTGTTGGAGTAGAGATGATGATGATGATGATTTTACCCGTGCGGGCCAAATTTTTTTTCCTTGGAGCAGTTCGGCCCTTCTCGCTATACGAGTTGTGCAGGCCTGATGTAGGGGAAGGACTCTGTTATCCTGGGTCAGCATCCATGTGTGCTATGGCACTCTCTGTGTCCAGGTATAGAGGTCTTGTCCCCTTGTCTTGCTGTCAGCATACAGTTGTTTTGTGTGCATCAACACATCATATTTTCCTCAGGTCAGCCCAGTTGCCAGCTAAGGAAATCTCTGCAGTCCTCTTTCTCCTTATGTCAGCCCAAATGTGAGCTAAGGAATCTCTCTCCTGTTTCTCACATCAGGCTTTTTCTAAGAGTCCTAATCAGCCAGATGGAGTCTGGGTGATTGCCTGTGTGCAATTAACCAGCACACTGCTGGATTTAGAATACAATATGATTAATTATATAATTATATAATTACAATAAACAAGAGAAAACCCCACTTACTGGGGATCTGGGCTACAAAACTAACCTTTCCTAGTTGCAACAGCACAGAAATCAAAATCTTTATAAAGTCTTTCAGATCACCGGGACTAAGCCCGAAATGTCCTGGAACCGAAATCGTCACGCAGTTCCTCACGCCACCACTGGTTCCACTCTGGAGGTACTGAAATCCCTTGATCGGGAGTGAGTACCAAACGTCCTGGTACTCTTTTCGGCATGCAGCTCCAGCCGCGACCGCTACGAAGTATTCTGAGAACTTGGCCCCGAAAAGTGGGACTTAGAAAAACATTGTCGCCTGGAAATTTCCAAAGCCGGCACACTGACATTTCTCACTGAGCATCTTTGACTTTACCGCGGCTGTTTTGGCGCTTAGAATCTCCTGACCCGATTGGCTGCTTGGTTTCTTATAGGATTTCAGTCCCATTCAGAGAATACCACAACCAATCAGAGCGTGGGAATATTTTTACCAGCCTATCAGCTATTTGTCGGTACCCTGAAACTGGATTTCAATTTTGCAAAGGGCATGTGCCAGTTTTGCAGCTCTGCCATTTAGCATATCGAACCCACGCGCTGGGCCAGGCTTCTCAGAATCTGGGGCTGGGCAAATGGTTACCGGATAGCCCTTATTCATGCCAGGATGTGGGTACTCAAATATAACTCCGGTACTCCGCCTGCCCAAACACCTTGGCATCTCTGAGACTTTCAAGTCCGGGATCCGAGCAAACTCAGTGGCACCAAGCCTGATGGCTATCTGGTCTCTCGGAACTAAAGACTTGGAAATTCCCCAGCTCATATACAGTGCATAAAACATATACTGTATACCTTTATACACCATGTTAATAAAAATGTCACAAAATTCTTCCAAGTCCCTCGTCCCCTAGGATCTACTGTAAAGACGTGCACTATCATTTTCAGAGCTCCTAGACCTTCCTACAAGAAGTTTACTAAAAAGTTGCTTCACATAACGCTTAGGTTAAGTTTCAGAGTGGCTTCTATTGGACCGGTGTGGGAGAGAGAGCCTGGTTCAATTCCCGGTGTCGGCTCCTTGTGACCTTGGGCAAGTCACTTTTATGTTTTTGGTGCCTGAGGCTCATGGAGGTTAAGCACCACGGGGCAGGGACCTGTGTCTGCAAAATGTCTCTGTAAAGCGCTACGTACAACTAGCAGCGCTATACAAGAACATGCTATTATTATTATTACCGAAGCTGGACTTAGAAATAATTTCACTCTCTCAACCTTATGGATGGTTGGAGACACTCAGAACCCCTGTACCGGGTCCGGGAGTTTGGGCATATACTGGGGGGTGACTTCGCCTAACTAAGGACCCCTAACTGTACTCAGGATACGTGTATCCCTATGCCCCCTTTTACCTTTCTGGTCTGTGCTGAAGCAGGGCATCCTGGCAGTGAGCCGTGAAACTGCTTTCCAGGGAGGACTTCGTCCGGAGGTCTGTGTCGACATGTACCCGGGAACCTGACTCGACTCTCGAATAAATTTTTGGGGTGGCCAGCAACTCTGGACCCCGACTATCTAGACACAATCCGACAACACTTTTACCGCAAAGTCCACCCTGAAACTCATAGCCTGAGAATCTCCCCTGGTTAGCACTCCTGGAAAGCAAAAGACACAGCAATTCTTTATTGCCATACAATTACATACATTGCAGGTACAATACACCGGTTGAAGAGCTGACACTCTAAAACCTGAAACAGGGCTCAGAGGTAACCAGCCGGGCATAATACCTTTATTGATGGCCTGGTTACCCCTTCACCGTTACACAGTCTAACACAGACACACACAGTCAAACACACACAGTCAAACACAGACGCAGACACACACAGCCTAAACACAGACACACTGTTACAGTACATGCAATGTCCCAAAAAATGCTTCTATAGTGCCTGTGTTTTTCCGCTTATATGGATGCAACACCCTTGATTTGAAACAAAGAACAAAATAGTGATTGTTGAACTGCATGTTTCAGAAACCGACAAAATTCAATAAAAATTCCGTCTTCCTCAATGGTATAGTGGGAATATTTAGAAGATACATGATTTATTGGAGAAATATCAAACTGTCAACACAATGGGTATGTGGAGGAATATGTCGGACTGATCCTTGAATCAATTAATGATGTTGCAGTCGTTAGGTGACTTTAGCCCTACATGGGATTGATTCTTTAATTCACTAAACATGTCACTGTCTTTACAGTAGGTAAAAATGTGTCCTGCGTGATACATTTAACTTTCACTGTCATTAGGTCATTTTTGTCATTGTCCTGGAACAAGAATCATAGTTCTGTTCTTTTCTCCCTCTTTTGCAGCTCTGCCTGCTGGCCCTTTATGTAGTAGCACTTTCCCTGCTGTTATTATTCCCAGTGCAGGTGAAATGGATACATTTAGTTATTTTCTCTATCTCCTAGCTTGCTGGAGTTGGTTGCTATGACAACCCCTGTTACTCCCCTCGCATAGTGGACTGTTCCATTACCCCCTGCCTGTATTCACAGTTTCCTCAGCCCAGGCTCTGTTCCTTTGAGACACCCGCCATTTTCTTTCTTTTCAATCTCAGCAGGCTAAGCAAGCACTACTCATGCCTTACAGCTCTTGGTAAGAGTATCGTTTTTACTTTTTCCCCACTATAAGCATCTTACTGTAGAGCAGCTCTCTCTCACTACCCCACCATCTACAAGTAACTTTGTAATCTGCTGCTTTTCAATAAAGTGAAGAAAAGACGAAGAACTTGTGGTGCTTGTAATAGGAACTAGTTAAGCTGTCTGGCCATATATTACCCAGCGTATTCCCTGTGGCTCCAGAACAGTCCTGCATGGAACTGATCCTTTAAAGCTTTAATTAAAAACGTTGTGTAAGTGACTTTGATCAAGCTGTGTATGTCTTCTTAGCAGATTGTAAATCCAAGAGGGGAACTCAAGAAGATTTTGGCCCATCAGATATCTCCCTAGAAGAAAGTATTTCTCAGTCTGATTTGGAAGAAAAATGCCATGCTAACCAAAGCCAACAAATACAATCTTTGAGATCTACAAACCGTCAACAACTCACATCACGGTCTAGGGAAACGCTATGGATCTGCCCATGAGGACACAGACTGCAAGCAGACTTTAAAAGCTCTCTGTCAACAGAAGATTATAGAAAAAGGGCATGGGCAACATAAACGGGATACAAATTTTACAGAGCAGACAAAACTTACTGGACATAAGAGAAGTCACACAGTAGGGTTGCTAGACACCTGTGATGAATGTCTTCTTAAACATCAGAAAATCCATGTTGGGGAAAAGCCATATACATCTAGCGAATGAAGTAAAAGATTTGCACTTAAGTCCTCTCCGAATAAACACCTGTTAAGCCATATGCATGTTTCAAGTGTGGGAAATCCTTAACTCAGAATTCAACTCTCGTTAAACACAAGAGAACTAACTCACAAGGAGAAAAAGTGTGCGTGCTCGAAGTGTGGGAAGAGCTTTGGTTTTAGGTTATTTCTGTGAGTGCCCTGAGAGTGCGAAAACCTTTGCGAAGACTTTTTATGCCCATCAGAGAACTCATATGGGAGAGAAGTTCTATACCTGCTTTACATGCATGAGAGGTTTTTCTTACATGTCCCACCTAATTATGCACTAGAGAGCTCACACGGAGAGGTATTTTGTGTGCCCGGAGTGCAGGGATGGTTTCACTAGGAACCTGTGTCTTGCTACAGACCAGAGGGGACACACAGGAAAGAGACTGTATGGATGTACAAAAATGTTTAGGCACAGGTGATCTCATGTCAAACACCACAAGGTTCCTGTGAGAGAAAAACTATATATCTGAACTAAATGTGAGAAGACCTTTAGCCAGAGCACAACATTTGCTAAGCAATGAAACGTTCACAGTAGCTGATTGGAAGCCACAAAGATTCTGATTCTGATCTTTATGGAACCTACCAAGTCAGATATTATCTGGATGTATAGAAGGCTCGAAGGTAGCATGGAAACCCACAAAAGACAGGAGACTGAAATACGTAAAACTGACAGGGTTTATTGTTACCCTAAAGGAAAACAAAATGGAGTCTGTAAAGTGTGCAGAAATTCAAGCAAAAGACTAAGGTAGCTGAGGAAACAAACAAGGACAAATGGCAAATAATGTGAAAGGAAAAAAACAGGACAAACCAAGGTTAACTGCAAGAATTGCAATGCGACATGCAAAGAGTAATAGTATAAGGGGAGTACAAGACAAGAAAATAATCTACCTGAAGATCAGTAGAACTGGGAGCCTGATAAAAAGGAACAGGGAAAGTCACAACACTAGGAAAAAATAACAATCTGACTCCTAATCTGAAAACAGAAAATAGACAAGCAAAGAACTAATGGATGGGGTGGGGTGGGGTTTATATCCAAACTAAAACAGTCCATGAGGTCAGCTTCCAACTTAGTTCTAACCAGTTATGGGCAAGAATCTGACTCCTGTGTGCACCCCTACAGGTCTACGAGGAGTACTGCGGGAGGGAATCATGATAGCTATAGCTTCAAAAGTCTCTTTGTGGAAGAAGGTGTCTCCCCCCCCCCCCCCCCCCCTAGGCAAACTGTTAAAAACAGAATACAGGAAGTTATGTTAATGGAAAAGCTCTCGGCTTTTCTAAAAAAGGAAAACGGAGCCCTTTTACAATACATGGGAACCGTGGCTGTCCCGTATGACAGATTAGTGACGACCATCTCCCACATTAGAAGACAGCAGTAGTGAAAGAGTACAGTACAACGGTCAGAGGAGGAAGGGTCCTCCATTCCCCAGACCCTGCCCCCCCCCCTCCTCATCTCTCCATCACTACTTCTCCCCCTCCCCCCCCCCTCTCTCTGTTTCGACCCTCACGCCAACCCTGCCGACCCACACTTGAAGGTCGGGGGAGCGTTGAGTCTTTCCCTCTTTCTGTCAATAAAACAAGAAAAACCTGTATTAGGCAAAATATTGTTTATTCTGTATACAATGTATTTCATACAATGCCTAATAAAAACTTTTGGGAAAAAAAAAAAAAGTCTCTTTGTGTGTACTGAGCTCTCGAAACTTCACAGGTCTTTTTTTCCCAGTAATAAATCATAGTGTTACAAATTAACTGTTTATTAGAACATGTTATTAGTGAGGGCCTATTGCGGAAGTGAAAACACTGATCGTGAGTGGAAAACTTTAAATCATAATGAAACCATGTTGAAATGCTTTAAATTGTTATTTTATCAACACAATGATTGGGTGACTATTGTTAATAAAGTCACTTTGATTCCCTTCTGCATTGTATATCGTATTTATCAATCCAAACAAGAGTTTAATTTCAGCATCTGAAAGGAAACTTATCTTTTCTAGGCCATTTAGATGGTGTTCTCTTAGGATTAACATCAGAGTAGCAGAAACGGCAGCAAACTCTTCTTATAAACTTGTTTATTGTCAATGTATAGATACTCAGCATCATTATACAGTGCAGCGTGTTCATAATTGGTGTATAGAGATAATAAAAATACAAATAGAATCAAAAGGTATTGAAGTACCTCCTTAATTGGGACACACTGCTGGATAACTAACACTCAAAAGTAAAGGTAATATTAAAACATAACTTTTTATTAAATCAACAAAAAAGGCGCTCACAACATAAAGCTTAAAACATATTAATACATCTCCAAGTTCAATGTCATAACTAATGTAAGGCTAGCTGCTAGATTAAATAAATATATATATATATATATATATATATATATATATATATATATATATATTTGTAAACTAGACAATGTTTGAGGTTGAGAGAGCTTACATCATAAGCAGCAGAGGGCTCTGGGAGTTGTAGTTCTAATATGGCTTCATTATCCTGCCAGCAAAAGCAATATTACTACAAGTCCCAGAACTCAGCTTTCAAAGTAGCTGTCTGCGTCGCTCATTTGTTTTTCCAACTGTAAACCAGGGTTTTCCCCAGAGCTTGTCTGGGGATCCACCGGTTCTTGTATGATGAGCCATTTTGTCCACTGGGGGAGACAAAATATGGCAGTGATGTCAGTGCTCACTTTGGCATCCCACAAAATGCTACAACATCAGGAGTTGACCTTGCAACTTTATCTTTATGACCACACCATGACCATATGTCTTTTTTTTTTTGCGTATGACGTAATTGTGCCAATTTTCTATACTGCTTTCTTCACTGTTGCGGTTTCTATTCTAGAGCTTGGTTTAGATTGATATCCATGCTAGAACCAACTTTATATTTGTATTTTTAGATCTTTGGCTTCTATGTCTATTCTAGAGTTTAATTGGTAATTATAATATTTCAGACCCAACTTCATATTTCCATTCAAGATCTTGGCTTGTATGCCTATTCTACAGTTAAATCTATTTTTGCTCCCTGTACTGGGCATTAGGTAACTTTGCTCCTACATGGGACTGACCCTTTTAACCTATTACGTGTGCCACTCTCATTAGTTAACTTTAGCCCTCCGAGGGTCCAACCTCTGAATCTGCACTTTAATACTTAATTTAAAATATATGATCATTGTAAACACTGACAGTACCAAATAAAAAAAGAGATCTTGATTATATGCAATGTGTCAATTTATTAGCAGGCCAAATCATGAATATATGAGTACAAGTACCTTTTTAATATGTATACATTAGCTTCCACATTTTTTATTTGGTTAATGAAGGATTTATATACTGTAATGTATTTATTGATGTCAAGGCAGCAGGAACTGCACACAATGATACCCGATCTAAAAAGAAAAGAACAATAGAACTATTAAAATTAAAAAATACTCATATATGAATTGTGTATTATGTAGGAAATGTAGGTAACCTAATACAAAATGATTCTTCTTACAAATACAAAGAGATATTGCACTAGTGTGATATTCTGCACTAGCACTGTCAATGAATCCTATGGAATATCTCTGATATGGTGTGTTATAATAGGGTAAATTGTGTTATCTGGGGTAATGAGGTCATGCAACAGTAAATGTATGTAGGATTATGTGTAAAAGTAGTTTGGGTGAATATATATACATATATACATATACAGTACATATACATATTGTGATGCCGTCACTGCCCTCAGTCTAAGGGCTAGAATTGGGCAGTTGTGGGACTTTACAGCTCTCATAGAGTTAATCATTCTGGAAAGGTCTGTTCAGCTGTGAGTTAATGAGCTAATTAGCCCACACCCCCCCCCCCCATGCTGCCAGACACACACTGTTGACAGTTATACAGAGAGGGTGAGAGACACTGCTGCTATACTGATCTGGGAAGGCACACACAGACAGCCCTGTGAGAGACTGTGAGAGACTGAAAGGGGACCTGCTGCAGGTACACTGGTTAAAGTAGGGAAAGAGTTTAGTTCTCCCACGATTAGTTAGGGACTAAGCAGTGTTAGTCAGTACTCCTGGAAGAAGTTAGGTCTTTTGTTTCTGTTTTGTGTTATTAGTTAACCCTGTACCTGCTTTGTACCCTGTAAATAAACTTAGAGAGTACAGTGTTTCCTGCATTTGATCTGGACAAAAGATCCGACGCTGGGACTGAGACGTCACAATATATATATATCTGTGGGTGGGTTTTCTGGCTATGCATCTTAACCCTGGCTGTGCTTAAAGCTGTGACCATGCACAAAGCTTAAGCCTATAGGGAACCATGTTAAAAATGGTTTTGAAGCAAAAGGTGACACTGTATGCCCATTTGAATGTCATTTCCCAGAATCCCTTGCTGCAGTGGAAGTGCTGGGTGATAATGGTGAAAGGCGGGGTTGCAGACCTGTCTAAGACATGCAAATGAGCATACAGGAATATTTCCATTATATATATATATATATATATATATATATATATATATATATATATACTTTCATACACACACACATGTGTAATACACACGCATACACAAACACAATGTATTTTATACATTGATGTATATATATATATATATACACACATCTACATATACATATATATGTGTGTGTATATATAATCAAAAAATAAATAGATGATACCGTTCTGTGGCTAACGAAATGCTTTTATTTGTGCGAGCTTTCGAGATACACTGATCTCTTCTTCCGGCGAGGTAACATCGCCGGAAGAAGAGATCAGTGTATCTCGAAAGCTTGCACAAATAAAAGCATTTCGTTAGCAACAGAACGGTATCATCTATTTATTTTTTGATTATTGAAGCTCGGCTAACACGGTACTGATACCTCTACATGTGTATGTATATATATATATATATATATATATATATATATATATATATATATATATATATATATATATATATATATATATATATATATATATATACATACATACACACAGTGGTTGACAAATCACTAAAAAATCTACTCGCCACACAAAAAAATCTACTCGCCACCTAGTACCAAACGTGTGCTGCTTGGGCCAATATTTACTCGCCCGGGGGTTAAATCCACTCGCCCGGGGCGAGCAAATGTATAGGTTTGTCGAACACTGTATATATATATGTAGATGTGTATATATATATATATATATGTACATCAATGTATAAAATACATTGGGGCCTATGCAGAGAGCAGCGAATTTTCGAAATTCGCCATTTTTTGGAGATAATCGCGCAGAAAACAGCAGAAAATGGAGATTTCCGAAAAACGCGCCAATTTTTCTTTTCTATTTGTAAAACTCGCCTCGCGGCTGGCGAGAACCGCAATCTCGCCAGTTTAAAAAATATCCGTATGCAGAGAGGCGCGAACGGCATCTAGCGGCTGTTCGCGCCAATAAAATGGCGCGATTGTCTCCGTTTTGCCTCGCCAAAAAAAACTGCCGCTCGCGGCCATTGCAAAGGGAAAAAAAAAGGCGCGAATTTGTTTTAACACATTTCTGAAGCGCGCATCTCGCCAATTTAAACTCGCCACACGCATCCATGTTAAACATAGCAGAATTCGCACTTTTCTGCATATGGAGATTAAAACTCTCCAAAAAAGCTACTTTTTAATAAATTCGCCAATTTTAAAATTCGCTGCTCTCTGCATAGGCCCCATTGTGTTTGTGTATACGTGTGTATTACAAATGTGTGTGTGTATGAAAGTCTATACAATAAACGTAGGTATATATGTATGTATATTCAGTGGCGAGAAAAAGTTTGTGAACCCCAATGATAATTACGGAAATGCCATAGTTTTTCCATGGTGACCTTCTTGAATCAAAACCAGTATTTTCTTAAATATTCAGTAGGGTTTATATTAACCAATTCCATATATTTTTAAACAAAATGATGTATGAATTAGACAAGCAATGAGTAATTAAGAGTCAGGGTATTTGAAAAAGTAAGTGAAACCCTGGTTTTATCAGCTAAATTTAAGGGGATAATTACAAATCAGATGTTTAAATAATTAGGTAGATCTTCAGGTGTGAGTTTGGGAGGCCCCACCCTATATAAAGATCAGAAACTTTGTGAGTTTGGTCTTCACCATACAGGTGTGTGGAAACACGTAATGCTACAATCAAAAGAAATCTCTGAGGACTTCGGAAAAGCAGTTCTTGATGCTCAGTCTAGATGGGGTACAAAACCATTTCTAAGGATTTGGGGCTCCAGTCCACTGTCAGACAAATGGAGAAACTTCAAGATCACAGTCACTCTACCCAGGAGCAGGCATCCTACCAAAATCTCTCCAACAACACTTCCTCCAGGAAGTCACAAAGAACCCCAGAGTAACATCCAAGGATCTGCAGGCCATTCTCCTCTTGGCTAATGTGAATGTTCATGACTCAACTATCAGAAAAAGACTGGAAGGAAATCACTGCTCTCTAAAAAGAACATTGATGCCTGTCTGAAGTTCGACAGAGAGCAGATAGGTGATCCACAAGACTTTTGAAACATTGTTCTGTAGACCAGTGATTCCCAACCTTTTTTGTTTGGAGGAACCCTTTAAGTATTTTGTAAAATTTCGGGGAACATCTATCTGGATGACACGTGTTCGACAGAGGTAAATCAGTCCTCTCCCCCCCCCCTCTATCCTCTCCCCTCCCCCTTCTCTCTCCTCTTCCCCTCCTCTCTCCTCTTCCCCCTCCTCTCTCCTCTTCCCCCTTCTCTCTCCTCTTACCCATTTCTCTCTCCTCTCTCACACTCTCTCACACCCTCTGTGTCATACACTCTCTGTGTCACACACACACTCTCTGTGTCACACACACACACTCTCTGTGTCACACACACTCTCTGTGTCACACACACTCTCTGTGTCACACACACACAAGTTTACAGCAGCCTCTCCTCCCCCCCCAGCTCACATGCAAAGTTCAGAAGCAGCAGCTCTCCTCCAAATCACCCTCTCCCCCCCCCTCCTCCTCCCCCTGTAGCTCACAGGCCATCTCCCTCTCCCATCCAATACCTCAGGCAGTAGGAGGCTTGAGGCAGCGAGGTCTGCACGCGCGCTCCTAGGAGAGGGGAGGGAGGGGGAGAGCGAACGGGGGAGAGCCAGGGGCAGCAGTGAGTGTGAGCAGCCAGGCGGAACCCCGTGGACTGCTCCACGGAGCCCCAGGGTTCTGCGGAGCCCTGGTTGAGAATCACTGGTGTAGACAGAAGAGTCAAAGGTAGAACGTTTTGCCCTCAATGAGAAACGTTGTTTGGCGAAAACCAAAAGAACCTCTTCCCAACCGTCAAGTATGTTGGTGGGAGTGTGATGGTTTGGGGCTGCTTTGCTGCCTCAGGACCTGTACGGCTTGCCATCATTGATACAACCATGAATTCTGCATTGTATCAGAAGATTCTAAACGAGAAAATCAGGCCACCCGTCCGTGAGCTGAAGCTGAACGAAAGTGGGTCATGCAGCAAGACAATGATGCTAAACATACAAGCTGATCTACAAAAGAATGGCTGCATAAGAAGAAATTCTGCATGTTAGAATGGCCTAGTCAAGATCAAGACCTAAAACCCATAGAAATATTGTGGCAGCACCTGAAGTGAGCTGTCCTTACATGGAAGCCTTCAAATGTTACTGAGTTTAAGCAATTCTGTAAGGAGGAATGGGCCACAATTCCTCTAAACCGATGTGAGAGACTGACCAGCAGTTACAGGAAACAGTTGAAGTCATTGCTGCTCAAGGGCTACTGAATCTAAAGGTTCGCATACTTTTTCACACATGGATTTTGAATGTTTAAAATGTTTAATCATTTGTGGCTAAATGTTGAAATAGTATCAGGTTTTTGTGTAATTTGTTTGATCAGGTTATATTTATCTATTATTAGGACTTAGATTAAAATCTAATAACATTTTAGGTTTGCAATATGTGAAAATCACGCATGCATTAGTTTTGAGAGACCACAGAGAGAGAGAGCGAGAGACAGAGACAGAGAGAGCAAGAGACAGAGAGAGAGTGACTGCAGGTCTGCATGGAAGAGAGGGTCTGTATGAGAAAGTGTGTGTCTGTATGAGAGAGAGTGTGTGCATGCGAGAGTGTCTATATAAGAGAGAGTGAGAGTTTTTATCTGTATGGGAGAGTGAGTGTGGGTGTCAGAGAGAGTGAGTGTCTGCATGAGCGAGAGCTAGTGTGTTTGTATGAGAGTGTGCATGAGAGAGTGTATGAGAGACATTGTGACAATGTGTATATGACAGTGAGTGAGTGTGTGTCTGTATGAGAGAGTGTATGTATGAGAGACAGAGAGAGCGACACAGAGAGAGACAGAGACACAAAGAGAGTTAGAAAGAGAGAGAGTGAAAGAGACAAAGAGAGAGACAGAGACAAAGAGAGAGGCAAACAGAGAGAGAGAGACAGACAGACAGACAGACAGAGAGAGAGAGACAGAGACAGAGGGGCGATTCACTAAGCAGTGATAACTGCTTTTAAGTACGATAAATGACAGAAACACAGAGAGAGACACAGAGACAGGGAACCAGACAGAGAGAGACAAATAGACAGACAGAGAAAGAGAGAAAGGGAGACAATGAGATAGACAGAGAGACAGAGATAAAGGGAGAGACAGAAACACAGAGAACCAGACAGAGAGACTGAGAGACAGAGACAGACAGACAGAGACAGAGAGACACAGAGAGACACAGAGAGACAAACATAGATAGACAGAGAGAGGCAGAGAGAGAGAGAAACAGAGAGTGAGAGAAACAGAGCGAGAGAGATACAGAGAGAGACAGAGGGGTGATTCACTAAGCAGTGATAACTGCTTTTAAGTACGATAAATGCCTTTTAAGACCGATATTGCCTACTGCGCGATACACTAAGCAGCGATAACAGGGCTTTATCGGGCGTTAAAGGCATTTTTTCAGCCAGGGGAAAAAATACGTCCGATCAGGCAAATAATATGGGCATGATTTAACACTATGCCAGTCAATGATCAACCTAAAAATAAACAATCAAAAAAAAGATCCAATGGATTCAAAACAATCTCAAACCAAAAACAAATAAAGAAGTAAACTGAACAAAATTCCCATCAATCAATTAATCAAAAAAAAAGACCAGAATAAACAATTAAAACACCAAAGCAAAACCATAAATAAAATAAATATCTAAATAAACTGCATCATTCAAAATCAAAAGTCAAAAAATAATCCAACATTAAAAAGCATACACCAATCAAAAGCCATAAATAAACTATTTAAAATACAAGAAAAAAAAATCTTGAACACTACATCAATATGCAATATACTGTAAATAGCATACAAATTTAAAATCAAAGAAGCAATATACATTTAAAATACATACTGTACAAGCATGATTTGCCAAAACAACTGTTGCTTCTTATTGTATGTATGTATGTATGTTTAGCCCTAAAAGGCCATACATAAATACATTTGGAATGAATGTGTAAAAAAAAAGCAATCACAAAAAATATATAATAAAAATAACCTGTAAATGAAAAATAACATGCATTCAATTTTTTTCCTTACCTTTAGATGTCTTCACCCTCCGATTCCCGTGGTCACCGCAAGCTCTTGAACCAATCCACGATCCCAAACAGCAACGGGCCACAGGTAAAAAATAATCCAAAGCCCTTTTCTTTATTTTTCTTTATCTGTAAATTGAAATCCAATTTTGGGGTCTTCTATCTTCCTCATCTGTATCATCATCTGTATCATCATCATCATCTGTATCATCATCATCATCTGTATCATCATCATCATCTGTATCATCATCATCATCATCATCATCATCATCCACACCCTTGTATTCCTATTGAAGGAGGTCCTCACTCCTCGGCTTCTTGCCGTCAAATGAGGCTGCACAGACTTTTATAGGCCTGTGATGTCACATTTGAGTGCAAATGGTTCACACGCCTCTGATTGGCTGTGAAAACCATGTGGTTTTTTTTTTGGTAACGTCATGTAAAGGAAGTGAAGCCAGCCAATCAGAATGGCTGTGCTTCCTTTCCCTTTAATATGATGTCACCAAAAGCAACATGTTTGCTGTCACATGGTACTTCAGCAAATCAGATTGTGGGAACTATATCCCCAATCTGGTTGGTTGGTGTAGACCATGTGACAGAGTTTTTTTGGAAAGGATGTGACGTCATCCAAAGGGAGTCACATGGTCTACAACAACCAATCAGATTAGGGATATAGTTCCCACAATCTGATTGGCTAAAGTACCAAGTGACGGCAGCCATGTTGCTTTTGGTGACGTCATGTTAAACGGAAAGGAAGCACAGTCATTCTGATTAGCTTGCTTCACTTCCTTTACATGACATCACAAAAAAAACACATGGTTTTCACAGCCAATCGGAGGCGTGTGAACCATTCACACTCAAATGTGACGTCACAGGCCTATAAAAGCCAGTGCAGCCTCCTTTGACGGCAAGAAGCAGAGGAGGGAGGACCTCCTCCTCCAATAGAAATACAAGGGCATACCAGAAGAAGAAGATAGAAGACCACAGAAGACCCCAAAAGTGGATTACAATTTACAGATGAAGAAAAAGAAAGAAGAAAAGGACTTTGGATTTTTTTTACCTGTGCCGTTTGGGATCATGGATTGGTTCGAGAGCTTGCGGTGACCATGGGAATCGGAGGGTGCAGACATCTAAAAGGTAAGGGAAAATATTGTGTGTACTGTATGTTCTTTTTCATTTACAGGTTTTTTTTATTGTATTTTTTTTGTGATTGCATTTTTTTTTTTACACATTCATTCCAAATGTATTTATGTATGGCCCTTTAGAGCTATACATACATACATACATACATACAGTAAGAAGCAATGGTTGTTTTGGCAAATGCTTCCTTGTATTTATTTTAAATGTATATTGCTTCTTTGATTTTAAATTTGTATGCTATTTATTTTGCATATAAAGTGTTCAGGATTTTTTCTTGTGTTTTAAATAGTTTCTTTCGGGCTTTTGAGTGGTGTATGCTTTATAATGTTGGATTATTTTTGACTTTTGATTTTGAATGATGCAGTTTATTTAGATATTTCTTTTATTTATTCAGGGTTTTGTTTTGGTATTTTAATTGTTTATTCTGGTCTTTATTTTGGATTTGATTAATTGATTGGTGGTAATTTTGTTTGACTTTATTTGTTTTTAGTTTGAGATTGTTTTGAATGCATTGGTTCTTGTTTGTGATTGTTTTGTTTAGGTTGACAATTGACTGGCATAGTGTAAAATCATGCCCATATTATATGGGCCTGATGTACCTACTGTGCCATTCAATTGTTTGATTGGCATTAGTAATGTGTTGATTTTGCAATGTAATGTGTTTTTATTTGGGCCTGTTTTTTTAATTCCTTCACCATTTCTTGCTATATTGGTAAATCATGCCCATATTATATGAGCATTACTGTATGTACCCACTGTACCAATGAAAGGGTGAAGGGTGCGGGTAGTTGCCTGGGGAGGGTGGTTAGCCCTCCTGGGTAGGTAGTGGGAGAGGGTGGGTTAACCAATTAATTACAATAGCGGTTACTAACCGCTAAGGTGATTAAGGGGTTAGGGGACATTAGATTGTATTTTTTATTGTACTGCATTGTTTGTGGCAACGGAGGACATGGACGGTGATGAGGACGACCTTCATCGTGGCAGCCTGGCAGGGGTGAGTGCAAGTTTTATTTATTTGATTTCTGCAGCTTAATGTTTTATATTAAATGGGCAAATGCACTGTTATCTATATCTGAATAATAGTATTTTTGCAAATTATACTGTATGTGTTAGGGGGCGGGGGGAGGGGGCTGTATTTATTTGAAAGTATTGGCTGTTGTGTTTTTTTGGGCACAGGATTAGTACCGCAGGCCAGCGGGTACCCCGAACTCCCGCGGGGATCACCCGTGGGCCCCGGACTCATGCGTGGATCACCTGGGGACACCCGCCGGCCTGTTGTATTAATTGTGTGGCAAACAAAACGTAAACGATGATTTTCTTCATGGTTCCATTTCTTTTGCGCCAGCCTTTAGCTGGTGCAAAAATGTGGCATGCTTTTAAAGTACGATTCACTTATCACTGCTTAGTGAATCGCGCTGACTGGCAAAAAATGGCGGGTTTGCTGTTTTTTTCCTGATCAGACTTATTTTTTTCCCTGGCTAAAAAAATGCCTTTTACAGCTGATAAAGCCCTGTTATCGCTGCTTAGTGAATCGTGCAGTAGGCAGTATCAGTCTTAAAAGGCATTTATCGTACTTAAAAGCAGTTATCACTGTTTAGTGAATCGCCCCCATGTGCGACTGTGTGAGAAAGAGATATTGTATGTCTGTGTGTGAGAGAAAGCGAGATATGGTGTGTGTCTGTGTGAGTGAGTGCGTGTGTGTGTGTGTCTATATGAGAGAGAGTGGTGTCTGTGTGGGAGAGTAGAAGAGAGCAAAAAACAGTGCACTGCCAGGGAGCCAGGTGGTGAAAAAAATAAAAGTCTATTTATTCAGTAACACTCAGAAACATAATCCCAGGGAGTGAGACAAAAACTCCTACGCGTTTTGGACTGTAGGGATCCTTTATCAAGGAGTATGGGGTACTAGGGGAAGGGGACTCCTTTATATATCCCCTTTAACTAGCAAATCACCAATCACAACTTACAAAAATGGCGCCAAAACCCGCAGCGCGCCGGTCTGACGTTATGCGGGTCAGTCCTGCGTGTCGCGTCCCGTGAAACACGGGATCGCGCATCCTCCGGCCGCACCTCCTCACGAACGTCAGACCGGGCTATGCGATCCTGCAGCATAGTACCCTGGTGACAGCTGGGTGGTAGCAGGACGGAGTATCCACCCCTATTGGAGGGTCCATGAGAGCCGATAGGGCTGGATACTCCGTCCTGCTACCACCCAGCTGTCACCAGGGTACTACAGCCGCGGCCCCTTTTAACCTCCTACATACCTGTAAAAATTCGGGGATGTTCTCCGTTTGTCACGGAGTTTCCCGCGCGTCAGCCGCATTGACCAGACAGCGCTAATGGCGCTTAACATTGAAAGCGCCCGCGGCACCCAAAACGGCCCGCATCTGCCGCGATTTTAAAAACCGCAGGGAAACGGCCGCAGGAGGTTAAAGGCGGGCACCACTTTATGCTGCCGAATCGCATAGCGCGGTCCGACGTTCGTGAGGAGGTGCGGCCCAAGGATGCGCGATCCCGTGTTTCACGGGACGCGACACACAGGGCTGACCAGCATGACGTCAGACCGGCGCACTGCGGGTTTTGGCGCCATTTTTGTAAGTTGTGATTGCTGATTTGCTAGTTATAGGGTATATATAAAGGAGTCCCCTTCCCCTAGTCCCCTATGCTCCTTGATAAAGGACTCCTACGGTCCGAAACGCGTAGGAGTTTTTGTCTCACCCCCTGGGGTTATGTTTCTGAGTGTTACTGAATAAATAGACTTTTATTTTTTCCACCACCTGGCTCCCTGGCAGTGCACTGTTTTTTGCTCTCTTCTTCTTTTGCTGGACTATTCTCTACAGATTGCACGCCATTTGGATGGACATGCAGGATATTTGAGGACATATGGAGTGGGTAAGATTTATTGTATTATTGATGTTGTGATTGCCCATGGAGGAGTACCGTCATTAGCACCGGCATGTCTCCAATGAGGTCACACGAGGGTGCTTATTGGCATCCTTGATTGTTATCTTCAGGAGACGGGTGTTTTGGTGACTCACGTATCACACTTTATCTTTATACCCCACTCCTTTATTTACTCTGTCCTCTAGTCCTGATTAATCATTATGGACATTTATATTTGAAGTTCCACGAGCTCTGGAGCACCCATTTCTCCATATACCTCTGTGTGGGAGAGTGTCTGAATGAGATAGAGATAGTGTGTGTAGGAGTGTGTCTGTAGGAGAGTGTGTGTGTTTGTGTGGGTGTGAGAGGGTGTGTGTCTATGTGAGAGGGTATGTCTGTATGAGAGAGAGAGAATGTGTGTGTGTGTGTGTGTGTGTGTGTGTGTGTGTGTGTGTGTGTGTGTGTGTGTGTGTGTGTGTGTGTGTGTGTGTGTGTGTGTGTGTGTGTGTGTCCAGGAGAGAGAGTGTGTGTGTGTCTGTGAGAGAGAGTGCGTGTTTGTGAGAGAAGGTGTGTGTCTGTGGGAGAGAAGGTGTGTGTCTCTGGGAGAGAGGGTCTGTGCGTATGAGAGAGAGAGTTAGATAGAGAGAGAGCACACAAAACTAAGCATCTTATTGATGCAGTAATCAGTCACATAAATGCAACATTAAGACACAGGTCTTTAGGAAGGCGATTTCTTTTACACTAACTTACTTTATGTTGCCGTCCTGATTTTTATTGTGGCACTAAAAAAAAAGAAAGAAATGATTACAGAAACAATGCAATTTCAACCCATTTTAGTGTCAATGTCATAAGGTCAATTTGCTCATAGATGGACTGACCCTTTAACACATTAAACATGTCACTGTCTTTAAGTCACTTTGCTTCACCAGCCCTATGAAGAATAAGCTTCATTGGATTCATAAAAACCATCGCTGTGAACTGTGAAATCGCTTAAGTCAAAACATAACTGTCGCTGATGCAGGGAAATGTGAGTATTAGCAGGCAGCAGAAACACATGTGATGGCGTAAATCACTATACATCTGTCTGGCTGACCTCGGTAAAATGAAATCGATCCTGATGTATATGACTTGGTTGCAGCGTACACAAATAAAATTAACATTGATGACTGTACCTGCTAAACAGCCTGAAACTCCATGTACACGCGATCTTCTGTCCATAAAGGGGATAAAAAGTCTATTCCAACCCATTTTAATTATACACTGCAAATATTTCTAATTAGATGTGATGCACGGCATCATTTTCTGCTTCATGTAATTTGTGTTATGTAACCTCTACTATAGCTCCATATAGCAGCCTCCTATACCTCTCTCTATAATTCCTCCTATCCCTCCATATAACTGCTGTGTATAACTCCTCCTATTACTCTATATAACCGCTCCCGAGAAGACCTCCTATTGCCCCATATAACGGCTCCCTGTAACTTCTTCTCTTTCTCCGTATTCACACCATACAATATATTGTAACAACTCCCTGTAACCACCTATTACTCGTCCTCATTCTCCATATAACTGCACCCTGTAACTCCTCCTATTGCTCTATATAACCGCTCCCGAGAAGCCCCATATAACTGCGCCCTGTAACTCCTCCTATTACTCTATATAACCGCTCCCGAGAAGCCCCATATAACTACGCCCTATAACTCCTCCTATTGCTCCAGATTGTTAATGTTCTGCATTTGATGCATTAACACACTTTGTTTTATCCTATAACCAATTAAATACATACATGTAAAACACAACACAATGTTTCCTCCATACACATTATCTTACCTTTAACATCAAGTCTGCAATCTACAGATGCTTCCCCTAAGGAATTAACCGCTTTACAGGTATATACCCCTCCATCAAACGGACAGGGCTTGCGAATTTCAAGGGTGCAGACTCCCTCATTTACCAGGGTCCGGAACTTGGGATCTTCTCGAATTTCCATCTGATTTTTCATCCACACAATTTTTGGCTGGAAAAAAAATAATAATAATTATAATTTGCAATCATTGGTCTACTAATAAAAACAAAGTGATCATTATCCTTATAATTAATGATCAATAATTATTCAAATTAAGACCAACCAAAATTATGGGACATCTTTATGGGGTTAAATTAAATATATATATTATTATTTTACACTTGTTTCTTTAACTTAATATTAACAAAAGCTTTGGAAGGTTAATGACTTTTTTGTTATTATGAAATTAGCCAAACATCTAAAATTGAAGGATGATGCTTGCCTCTGTTTAAAAGATGCACGTTAAATTTTCACGTCATGAGTGCTTAAATCAATTACAGTACATTGATCATTTAGTTTATATATACACATATACATACATACTGTACAGTATATATACATACACATGGCCGCAGACAGATTTCCTGGGGCCCAGGACTATAGTTACGACCGCCCCCCGCCCCCCCCCCGTGTTTGCAGTCTTGCGAGCCCCCCCATTTCACATTTCGCAGGCTTCCTCAATTCCCCCCCCTCTTCCTATGTATTTCTCTCCTCTCCATCTCACTCAATCCCTCTCACCTCTCTTCCCCCCCCTCCATCAATTACCAAACTCTCACTCAATCCCTCCCCGCCTTGCATGTATTTCTCTCCCTTGCATCTCACTATTACTCCTTCTTTTCCTCACTCACTCCCTCACCCCCTCTCTTACACCTGCTCTCTCCACTCACTCTCCCCCTGTCAATTATCCAACTCCTCACTCATATCCCACCCCCTTCCCTCACAACCCCCCCCTCAAAATACATACCAAAAAAAGCCCCAAATACAAACTTCCCACCCCCAAAATACATTTAAAAAAAAAACCTACTCCCAAATACATACAAACCCTACACAACCCAAATACATACAAAAAAACTCCCCCCAATCCCAAATACATATTTTAAAAAAACTTACACCCAATTACATATAACTCCCCCACCCCCCAAATACATATAAACCCCTCTGACCCCCCAAATACATATTGTGACAATTGGGGTAGCTGGCTGGCCTAATAAAGAGAAATCCCAGCTAATTACCCCTAAAAACCGTATAACTTGGCTGGCTAAGTAATGTATATTTCAGCCCTAAACAAAGGAAAGGTAGCGCTATTCTAGAAGAAGACCCGCGGCCTGTGATATAACTCTGACCCCCCGGGTCAGATACAGAACATGAAGAAAATGTTATATCTATGGCGCTGGGTCAGATATAACGTTTTCTTCGTATATTTCAGCCCGATGTATGTAATGTCAGGGGAAGTACAGGGAATGCGGGCTAGCTGTGTGTAATTCTAAATCATTTCTTTCACATAAATACCTTATGTCTGTATATATTCCTGTTTTAGCAATTCCCCCCAGCTTAGATACTTGGTATTGTGTGGTGATGAAATTAATTTGTCAGCCCTGCGAATGATGTTATGTTCACAGACAAGGAGAGGGAAAAAACGGAGCACTATCTCCAATGCTGTAAAAAACAGCCAATAAACCACAGGGTATGAGTTCCCAAAATAAAGCTATTTAATGGCTCAAAAATCAGTTACAAAACACACCAACGCGTTTCAGACCTTAGTGGTCCTTTATCAAGGTGAATACACAATTTCTAAAGAGAGTGTGATTTATACTTACCCCAAAGCCGCGCGGACCAGTCGCGAAGACTTCCGGGTGCGTCACGTGTCTCGGGTGCTAGCCCCGCGACCTGCGACGTCATCCTGTCGGTTGCTGCAGTGGGGGTGCATAGCCGCACCAGGCGCGCGACGTCACTACGCATAGGCTCGTGTGGGGGGAGCATGGCGTCTGTGTAACTGTCCACAAGAACTGCCAATGCTCCTCCTCCCTCCGCCTAGATGTTACAGTGCGTGTGACGTCACCACGCCGCGCGCGTGACGTAAGCACGTCACAATGCATCCCATTGCTAGGCAACTAGGTCCATTCGGCTCTGGGGAGGCACAATTCAATAGAAACAACTTTATTAACATAGACAGTAACACTCTCCAATCTACAGTGAAAATAAAAACAAGAAAAGACAATAAAAAATGATTAAAACATAATGATAATTTAAAAAAAAAAAAAAAAAAACATATCATGAAAGCAATTGATCAATATATGATTAATCCATGACTGAGTGACAACCTTGGAGAAAATAATTTCAATTCGATCTTAATGAATTTGTGTAATGTTTGTAGTGTAGGTGTCAGAAACTTTTATGGATAATAGTATGTCTTGGCATAAACAGCTTAACATTACCATAATGTAAGTTCTGAACCTATAAGAGAATGAGACTGAATTTAGGATTGCAAACCAGTTACATAACGAATGATTATTTAAATACACATATAGAGATGAAATCTTTTACGGCTATATATTCTATATTGTATATGTAATTACGATATCCATGGTTTGCAACTAGCTGAACTACATAATCTGTGCACGTGCTGCTAACAAATATTCAAACACACAATATGTTTGAAAGAGGGGTACTCCTCCAGTGGGCAAACAGAACTTAAGTATCGAATAGAAGAGAACCTATATCCCAGTCTGAATTTAGACCATGCGGGATACGGGTTTGAAGGGTAAATATCCAGTAAAGCTCTCTTCTATTCAAAATACTTAATCTGTTGCCCCCTCTAATTGGGTTCGGCACATGCTCAATGCCCATGAAGGACATTTTAGTAATTGTAGCATGGGCGATTCTAGCAACATGTCCTTCATGGGCATTGAGCATGTGCCGAACCCAATTAGAGGGGGCAACAGATTAAGTATTTTGAATAGAAGAGAGCTTTACTGGATATTTACCCTTCAAACCCGTATCCCGCATGGTCTAAATTCAGACTGGGATATAGGTTCTCTTCTATTCGATACTTAAGTTCTGTTTGCCCACTGGAGGAGTACCCCTCTTTCAAACATATTGTGTGTTTGAATATTTGTTAGCAGCACGTGCACAGATTATGTAGTTCAGCTAGTTGCAAACCATGGATATCGTAATTACATATACAATATAGAATATATAGCCGTAAAAGATTTCATCTCTATATGTGTATTTAAATAATCATTCGTTATGTAACTGGTTTGCAATCCTAAATTCAGTCTCATTCTCTTATAGGTTCAGAACTTACATTATGGTAATGTTAAGCTGTTTATGCCAAGACATACTATTATCCATAAAAGTTTCTGACACCTACACTACAAACATTACACAAATTCATTAAGATCGAATTGAAATTATTTTCTCCAAGGTTGTCACTCAGTCATGGATTAATCATATATTGATCAATTGCTTTCATGATATGTTTTTTTTTTTTTTTAAATTATCATTATGTTTTAATCATTTTTTATTGTCTTTTCTTGTTTTTATTTTCACTGTAGATTGGAGAGTGTTACTGTCTATGTTAATAAAGTTGTTTCTATTGAATTGTGCCTCCCCAGAGCCGAATGGACCTAGTTGCCTAGCAATGGGATGCATTGTGACGTGCTTACGTCACGCGCGCGGCGTGGTGACGTCACACGCACTGTAACATCTAGGCGGAGGGAGGAGGAGCATTGGCAGTTCTTGTGGACAGTTACACAGACGCCATGCTCCCCCCACACGAGCCTATGCGTAGTGACGTCGCGCGCCTGATGCGGCTATGCACCCCCACTGCAGCAACCGACGGGATGACGTCGCAGGTCGCGGGGCTAGCACCCGAGACACGTGACGCACCCGGAAGTCTTCGCGACTGGTCCGCGCGGCTTTGGGGTAAGTATAAATCACACTCTCTTTAGAAATTGTGTATTCACCTTGATAAAGGACCACTAAGGTCTGAAACGCGTTGGTGTGTTTTGTAACTGATTTTTGAGCCATTAAATAGCTTTATTTTGGGAACGCATACCCTGTGGTTTATTGGCTGTTTTTTACAGCACTGGAGATAGTGCTCCGTTTTTTCCCTCTCCTTGTCTGTGAAGATTTCTACAACGGAGGCACATTCAACCTGGAGGTGCTGGACATCTACAAGGACTTTCTTTTCATCGTGGAATCTGCTTTCCCAAGTGAGTCCGTTCCAGCTTTGCCTCAATCAAATTTCCAGGGATCATCAACTGGTAACTATCCTTACCTCATTGCCTTGTGGGATAGCTGTTTACCTGATCCAATAGGACATATACATATCAACAGGTTGTCTTCCAATTCATTATAACAATTTTCAAACTACACAATTGTCTTGAGAGCATCACACATTTTTTTCTTCTATTGAATGATGTTATGTGCCTGTTCCTATAATGTCTATTGAGAGAGTTTCTGTAATACATTTAGCTTAGCTGTTCCATAGAAAAAATATGATCAGGACAAAGGTAGGGGACTAGTTAAAAGATTCAATTACCAGGTCGGAGTCCCAGTTTCTCTTGGCTGGCTGCCCTTGCTCAATGTTAAAGGATAGCCACCAAGGGATATATAAGGGGCACTGCTGATCAGAGCACTAGTCCATCTGAGAGACACTCTGGGAAGGAGTGTGGAGTTTGACTGTGACCAGCTGGAGATACATGTCAGAGTGACTGCTGTGTGTTCAGCACTCTGATCTCCTGAAGCAGAGAAGAGGACAGGGTAAACCCATTTGAAGCGGGTCCCTGCACCTAGTGAGACTAGAGACTTGTCCCCAGTGTGGCGAGTGTATGTTATATTGTGTATTTGTTGGTTTACCCAGAATAAACTCTGGTGTTAAATTACTTTGTCCTGTACTTAGTGATAGTGAACCCAGAGGTTTCAGTGTTAAAAATACTGGTCTGCCATGACACATATAAACCCCCCAAATATATATATGTAGCCCTGGGTAGTTTTGGGGCTAGAGGTCTGCCCTCCTCCTGGCTAATACCTGGTAAGGGCAGGTTTGCCAGGAGCAATCATGGGTTTTCCCCACACATGCTCTGTAATGAGTCAGTGAAGGTAGTGTCATCAGGCTCTGTGTCCAATTAGTGACAGAGGGGTGGTGCTTACTGGAGCTATACTTAATGCATGGCACTTCCAGATGTAGTCAGTTTGTCCCTTCCGTGAGAGGGGCAAGGTTACCCATACCAAGCTGTCAGGGCTCTGGCAGGCTTGAGGCCCTCCCTCCGGGGAGTGTGGGTAAACCAATACCTCCTATCCCTCCAGGGGATAGGGGAAGAGCAAGAACCACTCTTGGTGCCCTTGGCTGGGAGTGTGTTCAGGGACATCCTGAACGGGAAGACCTTAAACTGCTGTGATTGTGGCTGCTGAAGAAGGAAGATCAAATAAAGCATCCTGACCTTTTATAAAATACCTCCTGCCTGAGAAGTATATTATAGTAGGAGGAGGGGGACGTGTTTTTTTGCAGACACTTCACCCCATACAGCTGGGGGCTGCACAAGATGGAGGCACTGCACCTGTGAGTAGAATTTGAGCACAACCCCAGAAGCCTGTCCTGTTATTCCCCTTTACCACCATGCGGGAGACCCAGGGCCCCCTGTTACCAGCAGGTATGCACCACACTGACAGATGTAACCAGAGCAGTATTTCCCCTAGGAGACCCTATGTGAGATTGGGTGGGGAAAAACAGGGTTACATATATTTAAAAAAAAAAAATCACCCCCCAAATACATATAAGAACCCCCACGCAGCTCCCAAATGCTGGGGAGGGGGGGCAAATCACGTAAGGCCTCTGCAACGTCCCTTACCTTGTCTTCGGCCATGCGGCGTCACATGACGTCATGTTACCATGACAACGTAAGGAGGGGGCGCAAGCAGAGGGGGTGTGGAGAGCAGGCCGGGGGGCGCAGACTGAAAAGTTTGCGCACCCCTGTGCAGCTAAGTGACTATAAGTTGAAAACACTTCGGCTCAGATGCACAGAGCTCTGTTAACTCAGGGCTTATAACATACTGTTATCAAAATCAAAAATTAACCTTATGTTCCCTGACATCAACGCAAACCAACGCAAACCCACACAGCTAATTATGTGCAAAAACAACAGACGTTAGCGACCTCATTAGCATAGACCTAACGACACGTTAAGTTAGCAATGCCTTGTGTTAGCTTCAAATAACATGGGGATGGAGAGAGTGCGATTTTGGAAGTTTCATTTGCTGGATGCTGTACAGTGGAGTTTTTTTGTCACTTTTTTATGCACCATAACTTAGTTTAGGTGTGGTTGAAACCTGTCCCAGCTTCAAATTGTAAAACCAATACAACCAGTTTCACACTTATGAGACCCAAAAGGTCAAAAATGCTATCTGTGAGTATGTTTACTCACTATGCACTGTAACCCAGGCTGTGCTGAAAAGCTGTTTAGTGTGGCAGGCATACAGTTATAGTGGTCCATGTCAAAATGGATTTGAAGCAAAAGGTGACACTGTACTCATTTGCATGTCATTTCCCAGAATCCCTTGCAGTGGGAGCACTGTATGCTTGGAGATGATGGTAAAAATCAGGGCTGCAGACCTGTCTGTGACATGTAAATGTGCTCACACATGATAGTTTCATTTGCTCTATTTTGGTAGAGGACATATGCTAATTTAAGTAATTTAAAGTGTTTGCATGGCACTTTGGACTCTAGCAAAATAATGACTCTATCATCTCGGTGGATCTGACCCTCAGTGTTTAAACAGCTTCTCAATATTTAACTCTTTTTTAATATTATTTTTTAAAGTTCGGCTATACCCTAATTAAAAAAATAAAATCATATCCTAATGTTTTCATGTAGGGTAGTTACAGAACATAGTTACATATAGTTAAATAGTAGATTAGGTTGAAAAAAAACATACATCCATCAAATTGAACTTACAGTATGCTAAATTTAGATGACAGATACTTTATCCTATATTTGTACTTGCAGTATATTGATCCAGAGGAAGACAAACAAAAACCCCAGTGAAACTTCATCGAATTAGATCTTATAAGGGGGAAAATAAATTCCTTCCAGACTCCAAATATTGGCATCTGATTACTCTATGGATCAATATCCTTCCCATGTTTACTTATATATCCCTGTATACTGTACCTTTCCAAAAAGATGTCCAAACTTTTTTTTGAACATATCTATTGTATCTGCCACCACAGTCTCCATGGTTAATGAATTCCCAATTTTAACTGCCCTTACTGTAAAGAACCATTTCCTTTGTTGCTATTGAAATCTCCTTTCCTCCAACATTAAAAAGGTAGTCATTTTTTGTGTTAAGAAAGTCCTAAATACCCATAATACTATTACATGATGCTTGTGTCACCTCCTGTGATGTTATTTATGACTCTCCTGTGACAGAGACCATCTGGTGATTTTAATATGAAGTTATTACTTAATCATGGTCCGATTACATTTTTTGCTCCTAACAGGAGAAATGTCAGCATTTGTTAAATATATGGGGGAAATAATTTGCATCATATATTGTAAAAATGTATAAAACGTGTATGCTTTAGGAGCAGAAAGGGAGAGGGCCTTTCTTTAATAAAGACATTTTAAATAAATTGAAATTGAACTGTTAATCAAATAGTAGTGGTACTCTAGTGTCATCAGTTAGATCACTGGCATAGCCTTGAATCTTTCCTAGGATAAAGATGTAGTGACATCAAAGTGGTAATGGGGTAACTTCCTGTTCTGCTTTTTTTAAACATGTAGGCAACCTTGTTCTTAATAAATTACTTGTGAGCTATGTGGCACTGTACCATTAAAGGGATATACCGTATTCTCTTACCTTTGGATAGCCGCGGACGCTACAGAACATTTTAGTACTGTAGCCTGTAGTAGTTGATTTATCATTTAGTACTTGTGTAAATTTCGGGGCCTCAGTAAAATCTCGTTCCTTATACTCTACGGGTATATAACCAATATCTGTAAATATAAGTGAAGGAGGAGTTATGGGGATCGATTACATGGAGCAATGGGAGTAGTTATAGTGGGGTTATATGGAGCAGTTATAGGGAGGGATTTTATAAAGTGGTAGGAGGAGTTATAGGGAGCGGTTAAATAAGATAATAGGAGTTATAGGAAGCATTTATATGGGGCAATAGGATGAGTTATAGGGAGCAGTTATACGGGGCAACAAGAGGAATCATAAAAAGCGGTTATATGAAGCAATTAGGAGTTATAGGGAGCTATTATATGCAGCAATAGGAGGAGTTAAAAGGAGCGGTTACATGAAGCAGTAGGAGGAGATATAAGGAGAGGATATATGGAGAAATGAGGGGAGTAATAGGTAGATGTTATATGGAGCAAAAGGAGGTGTTATAGAGAGTGGGTATATGAATCAAAGGGGGAAGTTATAGGGAGAGGTTATATTGAGCAATAGAAGGAGTTATATGGAGCAACAGTAGAAGTTATAGGGAACAGTAGGAGCAGTTAGGGAGAGTATCGCAATAAATAAATGGTAACTGACCCGGTTTCTTAATTACGGCATAATCTTTAGTAACTGTGGCTTTTTCACTTAATCCGCACAGATTTTCTGCAAACACTCTGAGGAAATAGGAATTTCCAATGATCAGGTCTGAGACAGTGCAGTTAGTCTGGTGATAATGTTCCAAGACGGTAAACCATTCCTGCAATGTAATGAAAAATCCATGTCAACTAATAAACATTTAATAACATCCCTGCAGAAGGCGTAGTTGCGCAGAAACGCGTTAGATTATTGATTTTTAATCTACTTGGGACTCTGTTAGTGTGTACATGCCCGCTGAGAGTCAAGCTAAAGACTAAACACCAGGGGCTCTAGCCTGAAAGATTGGGTGGAAACAGCGAGGAGAGTTCCAAGCATCCGGTGGCCCGCTCCGTGACACCAGAAGTACGTAGTGGAGTGGCAGGAGGGAGGAAGCTGACCCCCAACAGGACGCCAGGATACCAGCAGCCCAACCCCAGACGGCAGCGCGCCACCCCCCGAGTGGGAACACCCGAGGGACGAGCGCAGCACAGGGAGAGATAGTGGCAGTACCATCGGTTCCTGAATCGGCTCCTGAGGACACGTGCAGCGCCGGTGAATCGTGGGGACACCTACCATTTGCTTCATTGCAACGCCCTGGCTTACATCTACATTGGGCCATCTCCTCTCAACACCCACACAGGCAAAAGCCTTTTGGTTCCTCACTCATCTTTAGTTATTAAGCATAGTTTTTTTGTCGCATACATTGTTGTCTTTTTTTAGTGTATCACATTCGTATTGCTGTTTGTACATTTCTTGTCCACTATTGCATCTGCTGCATACTACAAGCGCTCCTGTTTTCTTTTTATGCTTGTTTAATAAACATTTAATGTCTGTGGTGTCAGAGCATGAGGGGCACTTAAGTGATCTAGGGTTTTAGGTGAATATAACAGTAAATAAGGTATATGAATATTTAGATAAATAATAGATAGATTTGTACTATTTGATATGGGGCTTAAAGGGGAAAAAAAACACATTCTTACCCCTGTTTTTTTATCCGATTTCTGCACAGTATAACCTGTAATTTCAGAATTCCCGTCATCAGATGGTGGGGTCCACTCCAGAGCCGCATTAAAACCCCAAACGTCCACCAACCTAATACTTTTGGGGGGGCCAGGTCGTTCTTAATAGGAAGAAAAAATATATATACTATTTGTAAAACACATTTCCCGTTATTTGAAATATACTGCATACATCTTCCCCTTATCTAAACAAAAAGTTTTTTCTCCAAAGTAATTCTGCTTAATATTAGAAAACACCAACTGTGAAGGCCAAATAACCACTCCCTATAACTCCTCCTACTGCTCCCTAAAACACCTATTATTTCACATAATTGTTTCCTATAACGCCCTATTTAACCCTACTCTATATAACTCCCCCTATAGCCCATGTTAACACTACCTACAAGTCCTTCTATTGCACCAGATGACTAACTCCCCTATCACTCCATTTAATCATTCTGTGTTACTCGTCCAATTGTTTCATATAGCCACACCATATAACTCTTCCTATTGCTCAAGACAAACGGTCCCTATACTGTGAATATTGCCCCATTTAACAGCATCCTATAAAGCTTCCAATTGCGCCATATAACTGCTGCCTGTAACTCTTCCTTTTGCTCCGTGTAACCTGCAATTTTGATCTCGAGTTTAGCTTTATCTTCAAGGCTGTCTATCTGTACGGTCACTTCGTAGATTCCCGAATCCTTGCGCTCCGATGTGCGGATGAAAAGAATCGTGTCCTTCTCGCTGTTTCTGACACTTGCATGTTTAGGATCCAGAGGTTGACCGTCTTTAGACCAATGAACCTGAGGCCTTGGTTTTCCCTAAAACAAAAGGAGTTATAGGGAGAAGTTATATGGAGCAATAAGAGAAGTTAGAAGGAGTTATAGGCAAAGGATATACACAATGGATCAAAAGGAGGAATTATGGGGCTTGGTTATATGGATCATATAAGGAAGCAGTTACAGTATAAGGATCAATAGGAAGAGTTGTAAGGAGGAGTTATATGGAGCAATTCCTATAGCTCCTATTGTATAACCGCTCCGTATAACTTTCCTATTGACAGACCCCAAAGTGAGCCCTTTACCTGGAATGGGATCACCAAATTCACTGCTTCTCCCACATGCTTCACAAACATCTGACGCAGATATCGTGGAAGGCGAATTTTAGGCCGATCTAAGAAATAAAACATACAAAATACTAAATGTTACTATTTTTTGCTACTATAATATTTGAGACCTATTTTGTGTCTGGTTGTTGAAGGTATATTTGGGGGAGGGAAGGTGGGAGGGAGAAAAGGGAGGAAAGAGAAGGGGGAGAAAAGGGAGGAGAGAAGCAGGAGGCAGGGAGAGAGGGAGGAAGTGAGAGAAAGGGAGAGATGGAAAGGGAGAGAGAGGCGAGAGAGAGAGAAAGGGGGAGAGAGAGAGAGAAACGGGGAGGGAACGAGAGAAAAAGGAGAGGTGGAGAGAGAGAAATGGGTAGAGAAAAAGGTGGAGGGGAGAGGAGACAAGGTAGAGAGAAAGAGGAGATAGACAAAGGGGCAAATAGGGAGAGAGAAAGGAGGGAAGGGGGAAGAAGAGAGAGAGGAGGGAGAGAGAGGTAGAGAAGAGAGAGAGAGAAATAATGGGAGGGAGAGGGAGAGAAATGGGGGTAGGAGTGAAAGATAAGAGGGAAGGGGAAAGAGAGAGAGGGCGAAAGGGGTGGGGAGAAAGAAAGGGGTGAGGAGCGAGAGAGAAAGGGGGTAAGAGTGTGAAATGGGGAAAAGAGAGAGAAATGGGGGAGAGAGATAGAAGAAAGAATGGGACAAGGTAGATAGAGTGAGGGAGTGAGAGAGGGGAAAGAGGGAGAGGGTTCTATATATTTGGGGAAAGGGGGGGACGGTTTGTGGAACTTGCCCCAGGCGCAAAAATACCTAGTTCCGCCTGTGTGCATGAATACATTTGTTAAAAATAGAGGTATATACTGTATTCCTAAAGTTGTAGATACAGTAATATTATTTGGAGATCTGTCATTAACTAATTTATCTAAAGTGGTTGCTTTAAGAATGTTGTAGTTTCAGAATTGTAAATACATAAACAGCTGATTATTTTGAATAAT
This sequence comes from Ascaphus truei, assembly GCF_040206685.1. NCBI lineage: Eukaryota > Metazoa > Chordata > Amphibia > Anura > Ascaphidae > Ascaphus > Ascaphus truei. The sequence goes on from NC_134491.1 coordinate 12,139,315, forward strand.
ATATTTGCTTTTGACAACCTGAAAATAATACTGTACATTTCCCCTGGCTTTATGATTATTATGCCTGATTTATTCCTCTGCCCCACCCCCCAAGATCTAAATGTTGCATCAGCTTTGCCCTGAGTTGCCCCAAAAATGTAAGTAATTGAACTGAATTGGTCTGGACATAGAGTATGTCTTAAATATCGTCGTACATTGCATGTGTTAGTAAGTAGAGGGTTCAGTTTACATTGTTTTGGTATTTTAGCCAAGGGCATGGTGGAGTAACTATTTAAGGTCAAATTCTCCTGCTAGTTGTTGATCTTGCTGTACGTTGGAAAAAGTACTTATATCCAAGAGCTAATCCACAGCGAATCTTAACAGGTCATCTATATCAGCACTGCGCAATCTTTCCTCCTCGCGCCCCCCCTCCTGCTTCCCTCCCTGCTCGTGCCCCCCACCCCCCACCCTTATCTCCTCTCCGGCATCAAATGACGTTGCAGGGTCACGTGATGTCACGTTGCCATGCCAACGTGACGTCACACGACCCCGCGGTGTCAATTGACGCCGCCTTGCCATGGCGACGCATCGCAGCAGAGAAGATAAGTTAGTTGCAGAGGCCTCACGCGATCCCCCCGGCATTAATTAAAATGCCTTGGGGAAGAGCACGGGACCCCTGCAACCACCCGTGCCCCCCCCCCTGAATCATTTTGCGCCCCTCAGTTTGCGCACCCGTGAGCTTTATTATATAGTTTTATGTTTGGGAGATCGATTGTATTGTATTTTGATTGTTCTCATTTTTCAGAATGAATTGTTTTTTTAAAAAAAAAAAAATATAATTCCATGTCAGTTTTTGCAATTGATAGACATACAGACACAGATTACAGACACTGATACCCACACCTCTGGAATGCCCTTCCCCTCAGTACCCGACTAGCACCCTCTCTATCCACCTTTAAGACCCACCTTAAGACACACCTGCTTAAAGAAGCATATGAATAGCACTGTGGATCAGCCTGAACACATGATACATAAAGCTTGGCCTCCTGCAGACACACTTACCAGAACTCCCTCCTACTGTCTCTGTACGCTCTCCCTACCTACCAATTAGAATGTAAGCTCCTCAGGGCAGGGACTCGTCTTCCTTAATGTTACTTTTATGTCTAAAGCACTTATTCCCATGATCTGTTATTTATATTATCTGTTATTTATTTGATTACCACATGTATTACTACTGTGAAGCGCTATGTGCATTAATGCCGCTATATAAATAAAGACATACAATACATACATTCAAACATTGATAGACATTATACATACTGATACACATACAGATGCAGCGGCCGTTATTCAAACACTTCACGCGGTGTATACCTCGGAATAACCATGTCATGGCGCGTGATTTCTTACAACCGTACCGCAGTTACACGCAAGTGCAGAAAATGGCATTTTAGATTTTTAAACACCTGAAATTGACACAGGTGCACAGCACTGTACACATTACAAGTCATTCATTTCATTGCACACAAAGAAACAGAATCCATGAAATTCAAACAAAGCAACCGCGATAAACACGTGTGCCTGGGGCGATTGGCCGCGTTCATGCCACGTGGAGTACAGCAGCGCACACGAAAACGGCGCTGTGATTTTTTTTTAATAACGGCCGCTGCATCTGTACAGACACACTGCTGCTCACAGGTTAAAGCACTCATAAGCACATTCATTTAATGCTACACACAGGCACATTGATACCCTTACAATAAAACACTGAAACACACATACACCCTGATACACAGCACACATTAAAACACTGATAAGCATACAGACAAACTGATCCACACAAACATACACACAGATACAAACTGATACACACACTTATACACACAGATACAAACTGATACACACACTTATACACACACTTATACACACAGATACAAACTGATACACACACTTATACACACACTTATACACACAGATACAAACTGATACACACACTTATACACACATACAGACAAACTGATCCACACAAACATACAGACAAACTGATACCCACACAAACATACACATACAGACAAACTGATACACACACTTATACACACAGATACAAACTGATACACACACTTATACACACAGATACAAACTGATACACACACTTATACACACAGATACAAACTGATACACACACTTATACACACAGATACAAACTGATACACACACTTATACACACAGATACAAACTGATACACACACTTATACACACAGATACAAACTGATACACACACTTATACACACAGATACAAACTGATACACACACTTATACACACAGATACAAACTGATACACACACTTATACACACAGATACAAACTGATACACACACTTATACACACAGATACAAACTGATACACACACTTATACACACAGATACAAACTGATACACACACTTATACACACAGATACAAACTGATACACACACTTATACACACAGATACAAACTGATACACACACTTATATACACAGATACAAACTGATTCACACACTTATACACACAGATACAAACTGATACACACACTTATACACACAGATACAAACTGATACACACACTTATACACACAGATACAAACTGATACACACACTTATACACACAGATACAAACTGATACACACACTTATACACACAGATACAAACTGATACACACACGTATACAGTACACACAGATACAAACGGATACACACACTTATACACACAGATACAAACTGATACACACACTTATACACACAGATACAAACTGATACACACACTTATACACACAGATACAAACTGATACACACACTTATACACACAGATACAAACTGATACACACACTTATACACACAGATACAAACTGATACATACACTTATACACAGAGATACAAACTGATACACACACTTATACACACAGATACAAACTGATACACACACTTATACACACAGATACAAACTGATACACACACTTATACACACAGATACAAACTGATACACACACTTATACACACAGATACAAACTGATACACACACTTATACACACAGATACAAACTGATACACACACTTATACACACAGATACAAACTGATACACACACTTATACACACAGATACAAACTGATACACACACTTATACACACAGATACAAACTGATACACACACTTATACACACAGATACAAACTGATACACACACTTATACACACAGATACAAACTGATACACACACTTATACACACAGATACAAACTGATACACACACTTATACACACAGATACAAACTGATACACACACTTATACACACAGATACAAACTGATACATACACTTATACACACAGATACAAACTGATACACACACTTATACACACAGATACAAACTGATACATACACTTATACACACAGATACAAACTGATACACACACTTATACACACAGATACAAACTGATACACACACTTATACACACAGATACAAACTGATACACACACTTATACACACAGATACAAACTGATACATACACTTATACACACAGATACAAACTGATACACACACTTATACACACAGATACAAACTGATACACACACTTATACACACAGATACAAACTGATACACACACTTATACACACATTATAACACTATGGGCATACTGTGTTTGCCCGCGCGGTGGCATGCGATGGCTGTGATGTTACCGGCGTGAAGCGGGTGCGTTTTGTGTCCATGTTGGATGTGCCGTGGGGGGGGGGGGCGTCACGGAGCAGGTTCGCCCTCATTGGCGAGCCACTCACGTGACCTGCCTGTCGCGCCAATAAATAATTTTCAACTGATTTCTTGCGCAATGCGCGCCACCTCCTGCTTGCGGCCGCGCAGTCTATGGGCGCCATCAATGCCTTTAGGCAATGTGATCGCACCCTGAGTGGATGCCCCCGTGCAGTATGGGCCTGCCCTTATACACAAACAGACATGCTAATATAGGGGTGCGTAAACTGGGGGGGGGGGGTGGTGAGAGGCCCAGTGCTCTTCCCCACAACATTTAAATTAAATGCCGGGGGAGGAGCGAGGCCTCTGCAGCTCACTCTTACCTGCTCTTCTGCGACGCCATGACAACGCAGCGTCAAATGGCAACACCTTGCCATGGCAACGTGATGTCACATGATGTCGCCGAGGCCAGAGAGCCAGTAGGGGGGGCATGGAGGGGGGGAGGGCGCCGGCATGGGTGGGGGAGGGTGCAAGCAGGGGGCACAAACAGAAAAGTTGGTGCACCTATGCACTAATACACACTGAAACACACACAGACACACTGAAACACACACAGACACACTGATATGTGGACACATACAGTACACATTAACACTGATAAACACGCACATAAACATACATAACACACTGATACACACACACAGACACATTAACACACTGATACACATACTGTATAGATACAATAATACACATACAGTACATACACACACATTTACACACTGATACACACACACACCAATAAACACAATGATACAAATGAAAAAAATTTCACTCACTCACATCTACAAAGACACACACTTAAGTATACCCTCAATGGGATGCGCAATCTTTTCCTCCCCGAGCCCCGCTGCCGGCTCGCGCCCCCCCCCCCCATCCTTGGCTCTGGCGTTCTGACACCATAACGTCACGTAGCAACCGTGCCATGTCAATGCGGCATCACGTGACCCTGCTGCGGCATTTGAGGCCGCGTTGCCATGGCGACGTGTCGCCAGATGCCGTCTGAGCCAAGGTAAGTGAAGTTACAGGGGCCTTCGCCGCTCCCACGGCATTTAATTTAAAGGCCTTCGGGAAGGGAGCGGGGCCTCTGTAGCTGCCGCGCCCCCACGCCGAGAGTCTCTCCCAGTCGTCCCCCCCAGTTTGCGCTCCCCTATACTAGTAGATTCCAGTATATATTCTTCTCCCTTATATAAATAGATTGGCCCCTATATTTAGATGCTAAGAGAAATTACCCACTGTAACGATGCAATTAGGTGTGTAAAGAAATGCAGAATTACATGACAGTCCCAGATGGTTTGTGGAACAGCTGTTGTCGCCCTTTGTACAATGATACTGTGGAATTTCCCGCAGCTGACATGCACTTGTCCCCTATCAGTCTCTAAGGGGTACAGCAACTTAAGGTGGCTAATCATAGCACGTGTGGAATTTTATAGCAATTTGTCTGCTGTGGCATGTTAACCGCTGCTATTTCAAAGCGTCTGTCTGCAGTGAAATAGGTTATCTTTGTGTCCCACAACACAGTGGGTTTTGTATGGATAAAGTTGCTGGAATCCTATGCAAAAAGATAAAATCCCTTTATACATAGTGATTTCACATAAATATAACAATCATTATATGAAGCAATAAATAATTCAATTTAAAAAAAAACAATATTGCAATCATTTTATAATGAATATATGGGATTTGTTTTGACCCTTCCCACCCCCCACCCCCAAAAAAATAGCCCTATATACAGTAAAAAGATTAGCAAACATTACATTTAAACATTAAACAGCCTGCTATTTACATACTGTATGCTTTGGAAAAAGTAGTGGTAAAAGTAATGCAGAATGTATTATGCATTAGGGCTTAAAGTGTATTTTAGAAAGATCTGGTGATTATTTATGGAGAGGGCTGTGGCTCGGGGTTTGTAAATAAAATGTAATGTAACTCCTAGCTTCTATACTGTAAAAGCTAAAGAAGTGGTAATAATAAGGAATGGTTATATGAAGCAATAGGAAGAGGTACAGGGAACTGTTATATAGGGCAATCGGAGGAGTTAGAGGGAGCGGTGTGATAAAGTAATAGGAGGAGTAATAGGGAGCGGCTAATTGGTGAAATATAGGTAGAGATGGGCCAATCTGCAGCACCCAATAAGCAAATGTCAGCTTTTCAGGACATATCTGAGCCACACACTGAAATCCGAAGTCTTTAACCCACATAGATTCTTTCAAATCTGCCCATGGGGCTCGGACTCTTGGATTTACCACTGTTTATTATTATTATTGTTATTATTATTATTATTATTATTATTATTATTATTATATGCTTCTCCTCCCCTATTATAATTCCGGTTGACGGATTCGGATTCCAAATCCGTTAGATGGATTTTCAGTAATAGGGGAAAGAAAAGAAAAAAAAAAGAATCTGCCTTTTTAAAACTAATCCGCAGCTCAAAGGAACTGGCCAATCTGTGTCGGAAAAGATAGAAATAGATAGAGAGCAAATGGTATTCGTTGTATGTGGGATAGTGGGTGAAAAAAATATGAGGAAAAAAGTCAGCCCCTCAGTAGGCAATTTAATATCCAATTGCTGGTTTAGGGAAATGACTGGCAGCCGGTAAAAGCTGTTATACTACTCAAATAAACACATTTCTGCTTTTTTGGTGTTGCTTGAAGAGTGCTCTCCTAGCCAAGCCCAGTCGGAACCGGCCAGTGATGTCATCCTCTGAGACGTCCCCCGAAGCGCGCGACGCCGTGAGTGTGGAATGCGGAAGTGAAGGACCCATCGGCTGTTGTGTACGCAGCAGCTGACAGCGGATCCCTGCATCTGATATCCACCCCCCGGTCGCCAGTATCCACCAGGGCGGACTTCGTACCAGGTTTGTACATTTTGGGGCTACATGTGAGTGGTCATATGTCATTTGATTTTTGACTTACTAATATAGCATTACTCTCTACACTAAGTTGGTCTCCTCTGTGTATATCTTATCTCCTATGTCCGTCCGAATCCTGGAGGACTAATACCACCGATACTACTGATACCACCATCAAGTACTCCTTCTTATCAACACCCAGGGGGTTTGCCCAGAGAGGCACACATCCTGATTTTACCACGGGAAAGTGTGAGTGTACACCTCTCAGGTGTTATATTCACCTATTGATTCGTTACCATCAAACAGTGTTGCACTATATATTTTTATCTTTGTTTCTCATACAGTATCTCACGGTTCCTGAGCTCCCCGCATCTTTTTTACAATCTGTGTCGGAGTCGAATTGAGGAGGAGAATTTAACCATCTCTAATTATAGGGAGCAGTTATATTGAGCAAGAGGAGAAGTTATATGGTCTGGTTATATGGTGCAATAGGAGTTATATGGAGCAATAGGAGGAGGTATAGGGATTGGGCATATGGGGCAATAGGAGTTATAGGGAGCAATAGGAAGAGTTATATGGAATGGTTATATGGAGCAATAGGAGGAGGTATAGGGATTGGGTATATGGGGCAATAGGAGTTATAGGGAGCAATAGGCAGAGTTATATGGAACGGTTATATGGAGTAATAGGCGGAGTAATAAGAGAAGTTAGGGAGGAATTACACGGGATTTCGAAAACAATGTATCCCTTCTTCTTCTCTCCCTCCCTCTCATCCCATCTCTATCCCTATCTGACTCTATCTTTCTCACCTACCCTTCTTTTCTCCCTCATTTTCTCTCCACCTCTATCTATCACCCTCCTCTCTCTATCCTTTCTCTCCCAGTCTCCCCTTCCTCCTCTTCCCCACTTTCCCTCCCTATTGCCACCACTTTTCTCTCTCCAACTCTCACCTCAATCTCTCATCTCTCCCCCATCCCCCTCTCCCTGTCTCTGGCAACCCATCTCTCTCACCCCCTTTCAAGACTCTCACCCTTTCTCTCTCCCCCCCCATGCCTTTTCATGTCACCCCTGTCTCTACCCACTCCCTTTTCTACTCAACCCCACTCTCCGTCACACTGTCTACATCCCTCTCCCCTCTCCACATTTCCCCTCGCCCTCTCCATGTCTCTCTCCATCTCCTCCTCCTCCCTTTCTTCATCTTTCACCTCTCCTCATCATTCCCTCCTTCTCTCCTGCTCCCCCTTCCCTGTCTTCTTCTCCCTCACTCCCTCTTAGTCCCACTCATATAGTCTACATCCCTCCCTGTCACCTCTCTGCATTGCTCTTCCCCTCTCCATGTCTCTCTGCATCTCACCTCCCCCCTCTCCTCCTCCTTCTCCCTTGCTCCCCACAATTTTTATCACTTCCCTTTCTCCTTCAGCCCTCTGTCTCCTTTCCCCCTCTCCCCTCTCCCTTCCCTCTGAGCCAAGCTGATTTTTTTACTCTACCCATCCCAGAGACATTTGAAATAGGTGTCACTGTCCCTATCAATACGTCACACTTTCCAGAAGAACATTGTCAATACCTTATTTGATGACATCCACTAATTGGCATATCACACATACCAGACACAATTGGTACACAAATGAAACTGTTTGCATGCTCTTGTCACATGAGAATTGTTTAGATGCATTTGTTTGCGATATTCCCCTTTTCCGCACGGAAACCATGTTCCCAAATATATCAAAATGAAGAGCGTCTCACCCACAATTTCTCTAATCTGAACAAAATGTTCCAGGGCCGTAGGAGGACTGATCCCAGCTTTGCTAACAGCTTTAACTCGAACTAATATCTTATCGCCGGTAGCCAACTCTTTAATTGCGTAGCGAGTGGAAACACTGGGTTCCTTGTTCACAAGAATCCATTCCACACCTAAAAATAAACAAAACCGTTTTTATGCACACATTCATATTTAGATGGGTTTATAAATCATACATTGTATTTGCTAAAACAAAATACATTTTCTTAGAAAGTTTTTCAATGAAAATTAAAAATAATACTTTGGTCCAACATGAGACTGACCCTTTATTAAACAAGTTGCTGTCATTAGGGAATTTCCCTCCTACATGGAAGAGTACTGATCCTTTAAGCATGTACAGTGCTATCTCTGCTTCCCTGTGACATTTTTAGGTATGCTGACATATGTTTTTAATTATCACTGCGGATATTGGAACCCTATATAGCTGCACATAACTATTTTAATCACCAGTTTCTCACTTTCATTAGCATTAGCTGGCTGTCATATTTGGAAAGGTGGGAAATCCTAATTCTAATCCTATATTGCTATATTAGTGTCCAGTGTAGCACAAACAAGGCAAATTACAATGACTGTTGTGGTCACATAGTGAATATACATTGTGCTTAACCCCTTCACTGCCAGAGAGGCCTCATGACAGTGACATGTTTCATCAGTTAAAGGGATAGAGAATTTTTCAAATAAGTTTTACAAAGAAAAGAGGATTGGTTATGTGGAGCAATAGGAGGAGTTATAGGGAGTAGTTATATGTAGCAATAAGAGAGTTTTAGGGAGCTGTTATATGGAGAGGTAAGAGGAGTTATAGAGAGAGGTTATAAAATGGGAATATGGGGCTATAGGACGGTTTATAGGGAATAGTTACATGGAGCGATAGGAGTGCGACAACGTGGAGCAACAAGAGAGAGCTTAAGGCTGCGTCCCTGCTAGTGCTGAGCGGGCGGCGCTTGGCGTGGTGACTTGTGTATATATATATATATATATGTCCCTGCTCACGCGATGCGCGCGCATATGCGCGTGCACACGCTCACCGACGCTCTGCGCTTACATAAACATATTTTTTTATACTTACTAGCGCGCTCAACTTCCCCTGCATCGTCCCAGCCCCCTCCCCCCTCACACTCTCCAAGCATGAGCACTCCCAGCGCCAGTGGGGACAAAGCCTTAGGCAGAGGTAATATGGAGCTATAGGAGGGATAATTAGCCCAACCTTGCTTCCTCTGTATTATGAAACGTACCGTACAAACCATACACACTATAAATATAAATTCTGTGGGTATGGTGGGAAAAATAGGTTAAGCCACAGACAAACATTTTGGGGAGTGACATACACCTGAGCACACTCAGCATGTCAGTATCTAGCTTCTATCCATTTTAATATGGATATTATCCTCACTGCATTGAGGAAGGGCAAATTTAAACAACAAACTAAGAGACAACTAATTCTGCAATGGAAAGCTGGCAGTTGTTGCAAAGCAAACAGTTACTTTAAGGCAGGTACAGTAAAACAATGCCAAGATTTGCAAGCAAAGGCTGGATAGGACGCTAACAGGGGTACACTCATTACCCAGAATCCTGGTCTGCAAGGATTAAATTAGTGACATCACTCCTTCACTTAGTGGCATCACTGGACTTCACAGAGCCTTAACAGAGAAGCTAAGGAGTAGACAGTTTCACGAATAAGTCTCTGACATCTGCATAAAAAAACTGCTCTGTGTGCCTGCAAGTGGACAAAGTTAGCATAAAGAGCAGAGGTTGCCAAGCATAGACTCAACTGGAGGCTTGTTGGTCCTTTAAAAATTAAATCAAGAACAGGTAGGAAAAACAAAACAGTTTTCCGTCGGGGCCCCTTTTCAATCGTTTTGCCACAGAATAATGGTACATTTAGTGCCATTAACCTAAATGCAGCTTAGCAAATATGAGGGTTTTATCTTTTAGGCTATGATGAGCTAATTTGCAAAGTAATTTTGAATGCTTTAAATGGGTAACATCCCATTATTTGCATTATGATTAACGAGCGTTAATTAGGCTAATAGAACTCATACGTACAAAGACAGTAGAGAAGTAGTACGTACAGTGCCTGACCTTGATGGTGGATAAGTGTCTCTGTGTATGTGGGAAACAGTAGTGGTTAATCTAGGGTTATTACAAGGTGTGTTTTTATGTTTGACTTGAAGGTGAGGTTAGAAGGTGCTTGCTGTGTTACTGAGTGTGATAGAGTTAAATAAATGAAGCAAAAGGTTTAGAAGAGACAAAAGGATGGAAAAGAGATAGTTATGAGCACAGCACAGGATATATGCAAAAGTATAGCGAGACTTCAAAGTTGAGATACAGAAAGGGACAGAGGAGAACTCCGCGTATATGCTGCATGATATGCGACAATTGGGTAGGTCGTAGAAGACTTTCAATGGCCAAGGGCAAAATATTTAGAATAAAAAAAATAAAAAACTCACTTCCTTCTTTTTGGTATTCCAGTAGGTAACCATCCAGGGCGGCGGTTCCCTCCTTATCAGGACACTTCCACTTTACTGATAACGAGGTGTCATCAACATCATCCACTGACAGACTTGTAGGTTCACTGGGGGGTTCTGAAAAATACCAAATAGTGTACGTATTAGTAGATGCATGGAGCAGACTCTCCATAGAAAAGAGATAGAGTTGTAAGATCAGTAAGAAGAGGAGTTATAGGGATCAGTTAGAGGAAGCGTTACTGTATAGGGAGCGGGTACAGGATCCGTTATGGGAAGAATTATAGGGAGCAGTTATAAGAGCAGTAAATAAAAATACCACTTGTAGGAACATTAGCGTGACAGATCTGCAACCCTGTCTTTCCCCATTTTCGCTTACAAAAACTCAACTGTATACGAAGTGTCCCCTCTGCCCAGCCCTGGATCCCACCCCACCACAGTACTAAACATTACACAAATACTTTTCCTTTCCTAGATCATGCAACCATTTGTCATTTTGACATCTGCTGACATTACACAGGGTCTGCAACACTTAAAGGGCCTGCTATATTTAAAACTTTACTCCATGGCTGCTGGAAAAGCACATGCTGCAGTATTAAGTGGTACTAAGTACCATCACCATGTGTGTGTCTGTAGGAATACCAGCTGCACCCCTACATTTACTGCTCTCTGCTCATTCAGGTCGAGTTGCATCAAAGGTCTCTTGAATGTGGTCGAACTAATTCGCAGGCAGAGCCAGCAGCCCAATTTGAGGTATTGAGTTTCAGTTACATAGTTACATAGTAGATGAGGTTGAAAAAAGAATGTCTTTTCTTAGGATTGGTGCCCAAAATTGTACTCCATATTCAAGGTGTGGTCCTACTAATGCTTTGTAAAGGGGCATAATTATGTTTTCTTCTCTTCCATCCATCACCAGTTTAATGCAAGATATTTGCCTTTGCAGCTACTGCATGACTTTGGGCACTATTGCTAAGCCTGCTGTCTACAAGCACTCCTAAATCCTTCTCCATCAAGGATTCCCCCAATTTATCCCCATTTAATTTGTAAGTCGCCTGTTTATTCTTGCATCCCAAATGCATAATCTTACATTTATCTGTGTTAAACCTCATCTGCCATTACCTGCCCACGTTTCCAGTCTCTCCAAGTCCTCCTGAAGAGAAATTACATCCTGCTCTGATTCTATTACCTTACACAATTTAGTATCATCAGCAAAGATGGAGACTTTTCTCTCGATGCCAACCTCAAGGTCATTAATAAACAAGTTAAAAAGCAAGGGTCCCAGTACCGATCCCTGAGGTACTCCACTCACGACTTTAGCCCAACCTGAAAAAGTTCCATTTATGACAACCCTCTGTTGTCTGTCCTTTAACCAGTTTTCAATCCAAGTGCATATATTATTACGGAGTCCAATTTGCTTTATGTTGTACACCAACCTCTTGTGTGGAACCGTATCATAAGCCTCTGCAAAATCTAAGTAGACCACATCAACTGCATTACCCTGGTCCAGGGGTCGTCAAATCGCGGCTCACGAGCCTCTTGGGGCACGTCCGTGCGGCTCTCCTCAAGGAATTGCGGGGCAGGCGCGATGCGGGAGCAAGCGCGTGGGCGGCGGAGAATCAAGTGTGTGGCGAAAAACGGCGGCGATTCCCCAGCGGTCCCGGCGCGCAGGTCCCGGCGCGCATTCGCAGGTCAGGGTCGCAAAAAATGTGGGACAGAGGGGGGAAGTACCAGCTCCTCCTGCGGTGGCCCCTCCCCCATCGCTCCCAACGTAGGACGGAGGGGGAAGTACCAGCTAATCCTGCGGCCTGCTTCCCCCCCACGGCCAGCTTCCCGCGCCAGATTCCTGCGCTCCCCCGAGCCCACCTCCCGTGTCACCCCCCCCCCCGAGCCCACCTCCCGCACCCCCAAGCTCACCTCCCCTCCCGGGCAGCTGCCGCAGGGATATCGGGGGCAGGAGGGGAAAGAGTCCGGCGGCAACCTGCACCCACCCGGTCAAGGTAAGTCACTGTCACCCACCCAGTCACCCTGTCACTGTCTCCCAGTCACTGTCTCCCAGTCACTGTCTCCCACCCACCCAGTCACTGTCTCCCACCCACCCAGTCGCTGTCTCCCACCCAAGTCGCTGTCAAACCCCCCACCCACCAACCCACCCAGTCGCTGTCAGTCGCTGTCTCCCACCCACCCAAGTCGCTGTCTCCCACCCACCCAAGTCGCTGTCTCCCACCCACCCAAGTCGCTGTCTCCCACCCAGTCGCTGTCTCCCAAGTCGCTGTCTCCCACCCACCTATCCACCCAGTCGCTGTCTCCCAAAAGTCCACCCACCCAGTCACTGTCTTTTCTGTATCACAATAAGAAAACAGTTAAGTAAAAGTTGCGCTCTTAAAGATATTTTTTCGTGGTAGGTGCGCTATGGGTTCGGGGGGGGGGGGTCCTGCTCCTTTCATTTGTCCCGGGCCCCATGATTTCTGTTGGCGCTCCTGGGGGGGGGGGGGAATAATGATGGGGGGGGGGGGGCAGCCTGATGTGATGGGGGGTGGGAATAATGATGGGGGGGGGGGACAGCCTGATGTGATGACGGTTAATCAACCGTACTTGTAAAAATATATTTATGGCTCTTTGAAAAATTCTAAATCGTTGTGCTACTCATATTTGGCTCTTTTGAACTAAGAGTTTGATGACCCCTGCCCTGGTCTTAATTCCTACTTACCTCCTCAAAGAAACAGAGTCTGGGGGGGGGGGGGGGGGGCAAAGAGCGGAGGAAAAGCATGCGGCAGAGAGAGGTGTGTGTGTGTGTACAGACTTTGTTCAATTGTTCACTCCCCCTTACTTTTCTTTTACCATACTAACAATCTTCTCATTTTCAAGACCTATTAAAAATAACCCACATTGTAAATTCATCTCAGCAGCATTGCAATCTCTGCAGCACCTTCTTACTTACACATCATCCCTAAGAAGGCAGAGCAGGTTACTTATTCAATGGGATGATTCAATATGCAATTTAAAGCTGGATTTTGAAGTCTAAATTTGAAAGCTACTGTACTGATAATGACAGGGAGGGGGGTGGGGGTGATAAAGATAGGGAGGGGGTTTGAGAGTGGATGAAGGGAGGGGGGGTGATAATGACAGGGAGGGGGTTGAGAGAGGATGATGGGAAGGGGTGAGAGGATGAAGGGAGGGGGGTGAGAGAGGATAACGGGATGGGGCTGAGAGGGTGAAGGGAGGGGGGTAAGAGGATGAAGGGAGGTGGGTGAGAGGATGAAGGGAGGGAGTGACAGGATGAGGACGAGGGGGGGTGAGAGGATAAGGGGAGAGAGGATGAGGAAGGGGTGCAACAATCTTGGAATTTGTGGGCGGAGCAGTAAGATCAGTGTTGCTCGCCATTTACAGTATGACTGCTGGTAAGCTATTTATAAATGATCTGACCATTACGTCATTTGTTCTTTATTTCGCTCCAAGCGTGCACCAATTTGCACCAATTGACATCAATTTGCACTATTTTATATTCTATTTCCTAAAACAATCCTCGGAAGGTCACTCCCTCCCAAGACTCCTCCCCAGATTTTTTACGAAATAGAATATAAATTGGTGCAAATTGGTAAATACTTGGAGTAAAATTTAGAAACAATGGCATAACAGTCAGGTCATTTATAAATAACATTCTTCCCCACCAACGATTCTCGTGCGTGTCGCACCTTTCGCCATTGTGTCCAGTATTTTTGGACAAGCCACCTGGCAAACCTAGTTTGGCATGATCTATCCTTCATAAATCCATGCTGACTATTACTAATAATTTTGTTTTCCTTTAGGTATTTCTGAATATTATCCCGTATTAAACCTTCAAGTAGTTTCCCCACTATTGAAGTCAAACTTACAGGTCGGAAATTCCCTGGTTGTGATCTAGCTCCCTTTTTAAATATACAGATGCAGCGGCCATTATTTTAACAAATCACAGCGCCGTTTTCGTGTGCGCTGCTGTACTCTACGCAGCATGAACGCGGCCAATCGCCCCAGGCACACGTGTTTAACGCGGTTGCTTTGTTTGAATTTCATGGATTGTGTGCAATTAAATGCAATGAAATGAATGAATTGTAATGTGTACAGTACTGTGCTACTGTGTCAATTTCAGGTGTTTAAAAGCCAGAACACTAAAATGCCACTCGCGTCTTAAGGCGGTACGATTGGAAGAAATTCCGCGCCATGACATGGGTATTCCAATTGTATACACTGCATGATTTGTTAAAATAATGGCCGCCGCATCTGTAGGCACCACATCTGCTTTACGCCAATCTTGTGGTACTGAGCCTGTGGAAATGGAGTCCTTGAATATTAAATATAATGGTTTGGCTATTACTAAGCTTAACTCCTTGAGAACTCTTGGATGTATGCCATCGGGGCCAGGTGCCTTATTAACTTTAATTTTTTCAAGCCACTTATGAACTTTTTCCTCAGTTAGCCAATTGTTCATTAATATGGAGGTTGTGGCTTCCTCCTGCGGCACTACTATTGAACTTGATTCTTCCCTGGTAAACACAGAGGCAAAGAATTTGTTTAATACCTCAGCTTTTTCCTCATCTCCAATAATAATCTGCCTACCCATCTCACACTGAAAGGGTCCTATATTTTATTTTCTCATTTTTTTTGTTATTAAGGTACTTTAAGAACTTTTTAGGGTTGATCTTACTTTCTATTGCAATCCTTTTTTCATTATCCATTTTTGCTAATTTGATTGCCCTTTTGCAATTTTTGTTATATTCCTTATAATTCTGATACGATGTCTCCGTCCCTTCTGACTTAAAGAATCTAAACGCCTTCCTCTTCTTGTCCATTTCCTCCCCTACCTGTTTATTTAGCCACATTGGTTTTGACTTATTTCTTTTATACTTATTACCCAAGGGTATACACTGATAAGTGTGCTTTTCTAATAATCTTTTAAAGGCTGCCCATGTATCTACATTTTTCCCTGCAAAAACATCATCCCATTGTATGTGAAGTGAAGAAATACATTATTGTTCTTAATTATTGATTACTTGCACAGTATAAGGCAGGGGTGCGCAAACTTATTTTCATGCGCTCCCTGTCTCCTCTCCGGCTCGCGCCCCCTCCCCCCGAACGGGCCCGGCGTCAAATGACGTTGCGGGGTCGTGTGAGGTCACGTTGCTATGTCTCATGACCCCGCGGCGTCATTTGACGCCGATTGCCATAGAGACACGTCGTTGGAACGAAGGTAAGCAAACTAGTTACAGAGTCCTCACACGATCCCCGGCATTTATTTTAAATGCCTTCGGGGGGAGGGCGGGGGCCTCTGTAACACCGGCGCCCCCCCCAGGCAATCTAGCGCCCCCCACTTTGCGCACCGCTGGTATAAGCATAGGTAAATACAGGTCTGATGTAACATCAGGCAGTTATAGAAGTATATATCTAGGGAGATACTCATTCGCATACTGTCAGCTATCCACATCTCCCTCCTTTCCCTGTGACAGTGCCCCCTTCCTTTCTCTCATTGCAAACACACTCCTTTCCCTGTGACAGAGCCCCCTTCCTTTCTCTCATTGCAAACACACTCCTTTCCCTGTGACAGAGCCCCCTTCCTTTCTCTCATTGCAAACACACTCCTTTCCCTGTGACAGTACCCCCTTCCTTTCTCTCATTGCAAACACACTCCTTTCCCTGTGACAGAACCCCCTTCCTTTCTCTCATTGCAAACACACTCCTCTCATTGCAAACACACTCCTTTCCCTGTGACAGTGCCCCCTTCCTTTCTCTCATTGCAAACACACTCCTTTCCCTGTGACAGAATGTCCTGGAACTAGATTCCATATTCCTCTGTCTTCCCCTTTAGTTATGGGATTCATTTCTCCCTTCTTTAGTTGCCTGTCAGTTCCCCTGTCCCAGCAGCAACGCTGTATGTAAAATGCAACATTATTGCAACATGTCGTTTACACAGCCTGTGTTGGTTGCCTGCAGCTCATATTCTCCTAGCTGAGAGTGGGCTATTCCTACCCCCCTGTCCTTGCTGACAGTTAGTATAGTCCCACTTCCTATCTAGTGTGACCCTTACTCCTCATTTCCTTTTGACCCTGGACTCTGAGTGAGTAACTGCCTGCTATCACCCCAGCAAGGCTTTTTTGTTTTACACTGTCTCATTATTGATACACTGCACAGCAGACAGAGAAGCCCTCTCTCCCCACACTCCATCTACAAGCACCTATCTCCCTGTGTTTTCCCTCAATAAAACCAAGAAAGAGAAAAGGACTTGTTTGTGCTTTGGAAGAGGTGAGACACGAGTTAAGCTACCTGGAGTCATTCATACACCATTCGTGACCCTGGCTTCAGGATAGTAAAACAAAGACCTGTGTTGGGGAATCACACAGCAGCTACTACTCAAAGACTTTATGCTATACAGAATAGTCCCTGCACACAAGGCAGCAGCTTTGCAAACAGACTGTACACACAAACCTAACTGCCTTTTTCTCTGTCTGAGTCCACCCGCTGCTCAGCCCCACAGTGAGGAGCCTACGGACACCTGTAAGTACAGCTACCCCAACGCTGCACGCTGCAGGACACCGCTCGGCACCATCTGAGACAGACGCCCTACGCTGACAAGGTAAAAGACCGCACGCCACACGCACTGGCAAAAGGCCTACACACACCTACAGCATGGCAGAACTCAGAGCCTCACCAGACATCACGCAGGAAAGCGATCTCTCAGACACAGAGACCGCTGCGCATCTGCAACAGGCGCAGGCAGGCGCAAGGCCCAAACGGACAGTCACACTGACACAAAAGGGCCGCGAAAAATATGAGAGCGACATTGAAGCGCACCGCGCTAAATTAGAGTTGGCCTGGGAAACAACCGCATTGGAGTTACGCAATGTCGTTAGTATTGGCGATAATGCACAACAGCTTGCGCAGGCAATTATTCAAATAAAGTCTGATCACTCGTGCTACCAAGGGCTGTCAGAAACATACATCACCTACTTGACCAGAACCAACACCGGCGAAAGCCTGCAAGAAAGAGACTTACAAAATAACATTGATCTTGCACGTGACAGCCGCGTGCGGGCCGCCATCACAGACGCTCAAAGCGTGAGAAAAGAGCTCCTCCTGGAGACTGCATCGCAGCGCTCAAGCATATCCAGGCACTCATCTAGATCAGCAAGATCAGCGCAGTCTAACGCGTCCAGTGCAAGCACAAACGCTACCAAGGCACGAGCCGCCGCAGAGGCCGCACGTGCCAGGGCTGAATATAGTCGCAGAGAGGCAGCCGTAAGGACAGAAAGAGCGCGCATAGAAGAGGAGGAGCAGAATGCCGCTGCCAACGCTGCCGCCGCTGCCAATGCCGCCGCTGCAGCTACCGCCGCCGCTGCAAATGCCGCCGCTGCCGCGGCGCGTAAAAAGGCCGAATTGGACGCGGATCTAGAGGCACTAAATCAAGAGAAGGAAGCCGCCGCCTCTATAGCCCAAGCCGAAGTCCTAGAAGCAGCCGCGCAACAGGACGGCGGGGAGCAACCGTACAGACGGATTGCCTCAGAGGATCCGGCCCGACGCACTGAAGACTACGTAAGGAGCCTCTTCAGTGTAAACACCAGCGCACCATCTCAACACGGATGGAGCGACTCCACAGATACCGAAGACCTGCTAGGCCCACGAGGAGAAGACGCTGCTCTGTCAATGGTACATGCTGCCTGGGATAGCCACAGCCACAAGAGTGATCCACACGCCAGCGTGCACACGGATGCACCACAACAGGCTCGCAATCCAGGTACACCCACGCGGGAGAAAACAGCCCCTCACACTGGCCAGCAGCCATCACGCATCCACGCCAAGGAAGAGGCGACCGCACAGACCGTCCCAGCAACTACCTCAGAACGGGGCAAACGCGCCGACGTCTCAGGTCTGACAGACATAGCCAAGTACATGATCCGGCGCGACTTGGTGCACGCAGGACTCATCAGCTTCGACGACCGCCCTGAGAACTACCGGACGTGGAAGTTCACGTTCAAAGACGCAATCGACAGCTTGGACTTCTCAGCAAGGGAAGAGCTCAACCTGTTAGTTAAGTTCTTGGGGAACGTATCCAGGGAGCAAGCGCAGAGACTTCGGATGGCAAACGCACATCAACCCCAAGTAGGTCTGGACCTAGTGTGGGAAAGGCTAGAAGAGACCTATGGCAGCCCTGAAGCAGTCGAGGATTCACTCTTCAAAAGAATCGAGAGCTTCCCCAAGATCACGAGTAAAGACTACTCGAAGTTACGAGATCTTGGAGACCTGCTGCAAGAACTGGAGTTCGCAAGGAAAGACCATTCCTTAATAGGTCTCAACGCCCTAGATTCAGCTCGTGGAGTGAGACCCATCCTGGAGAAGCTACCCTTCAACCTCCAAGAAAGGTGGCTTTCACAAGGTTCCAAATACAAAAGGGAGAAGCAGGTTGTCTTCCCCCCATTCTCATTCTTCATGAGCTTCATCTGCGAAGCGGCAAAGACAAGAAACGACCCCAGCTTCGTCTTAGGGGCGCAAACCACATCCAGCGTTAGCCACCCGAGGAACGAAAGGTCAACAGCAAGGTGCAAGGACTCCAGAACACCCATCTCGGTCCACAGGACGGACGTGCCCCCTACGACCCACGCGAGTCCCAGCCAGACGGCCGACAGGGACAAAAAACCAAGGGACCTTAACAAAGAATGCCCTATCCACAAAAAGCCGCATCCACTTAACAAGTGCTTCGGATTCAGGATGAAACCCATAGAGGAGCGAAAGAACCTACTCAGGGAATGGGGAGCCTGTTTCAAATGTTGTGCTTCCACAACTCATTTATTCAAGGACTGCAAAGAAGCTATGAAATGCACAGAGTGCGATAGCGACAGGCACATAGCCGCTCTACACCCGGAAGCTATGAAGCCCAAAGCAAGCAAAGCCCCTAACCCTCCGACAAAGCAGGGCGGGGAGGAAGAAGTGGGAGACACACACCCCCCCGACGTCAGTAGCATCCAAATGCACAGAAGTATGTGGAGAAGGAGACGACGGTAGATCTTGCTCTAAAATATGTCTGGTAGCAGTGCACCCAGAGGGACAACCCCAAAGAGCCAAACGGATGTATGCAATCATCGACGACCAGAGCAACCGATCGCTGGTCAGGTCAGAATTCTTCGATATGTTCGGCATACAAGACAGTACTTCTCCTTACACTCTCAGAACGTGCGCAGGGCGAATGGAGACTACAGGGAGAAGAGTGAATGGCTACACCATATGCTCAATAGACGGCAAAGTGAGCATGCCCCTTCCCACACTCATCGAGTGCAATCACATGGCGGAAGATAGGACTGAGATCCCCACGCCAGACGTGGCGCGACACCATCCCCATCTAAAAACCATTGCCGATCATATCCCACCACTAGACGAAGATGCCCAGATCCTGCTGCTACTTGGCAGAGACATCATGAGAGCACACAAGATCCGCGAACAGCGAAATGGGGACCACAACGGCCCAAGCGCCCAAAGGCTCGATCTAGGATGGGTGGTAGTTGGAGAAGTATGCATAGACAGGATACGAGGACCCGACAACGTAGGCGCCCTACAGACGAACTTGTTGGAGAACGGTCGTATATCCCACTTCAAACCTTGTCCGAACCACTTTCAGGTCCACGAGAAGCTCGAGACCAAAAGGAACTACGGAGACGCGCCTGTGGCAAGAAAATACCCCAATGACCTAGGGAGTACAGTGTTCCAGACAACAAAGGACGACGACAAACAGGCGCCATCAATGGAAGACAAAGAATTCTTGAGGTTAATGGATAAGGAGCTCTTCAAGGACGAATTGGGCAGTTGGGTGGCCCCACTACCTTTCCGCTCGCCAAGAAGACGCCTCCCAAACAACAGAGACCATGCTATGTCTAGGCTCGCTTCGCTCCGCCGTAACCTACAAAGGAAACCGGAGACCAAGGAACACTTTGTGGCCTTCATGCAAAAAATCTTCCACAGTGGCCATGCAGAGTCGGCGCCCCCAATGAAAGAAGGCGAAGAATGCTGGTACCTCCCGTCGTTTGGCGTCTACCACCCCCAGAAACCTGGCCAAATCCGAGTGGTATTCGACTCCAGCGCTCAGCATCAGGGAGTCTCCCTAAACGATGTTCTCCTCACCGGGCCGGATCTGACGAACAGTCTTCTGGGAGTGCTGATCCGCTTCCGCAAGGAACCTATCGCCGTAACCGCAGACATTCAACAGATGTTCCACTGCTTCCTTGTGCGAGAAGACAACCGTAACTACCTAAGATTCCTGTGGTACCAAGATGACGACGTAGAAAAAGAAATCACGGAGTACCGCATGAAAGTACATGTCTTCGGGAACAGCCCATCACCTGCAGTGGCAGCCTACGGCCTCAGAAGAACGGCCCAAGACGGAGAAGCAGAGTTCGGGAAAGACGCCAGGAGCTTCGTCGAAAGAGACTTCTATGTGGACGACGGATTAAAATCAGTTCCCACCGAAGAAGAAGCCGTAGATCTACTCAAGAGGACACAAAAGATGTTAGCGAAGGCCAACCTAAGGTTGCACAAAATAGCTTCCAACAGTGCCACAGTGATGAAGGCGTTTCACGCAGATGATCAAGCACCAGATCTCAAGAATTTGGATCTGGGGACCGACACGCCTCCCATACAGCGGAGCCTGGGGATAAGCTGGAATCTTAAAACAGACACCTTTACGTTCCAGGTAGCCATCGAAGAAAAACCCTTCACACGTCGCGGAGTCCTGTCCACCGTTAACAGTCTCTACGACCCGCTAGGATTCGTGGCTCCTGTCACTATACAAGGGAAGTCTCTCCTCAGAGAAATGTCCTTCGAAAAACAGGAATGGGATACCCCACTACCTCCAGAAAAACGGAAAGAGTGGGAAACGTGGAAATACTCCTTGAAGGCCCTCGAGCAACTTCAAATCCCATGCCCCTATTCACCTATATCTCTCACCGCCGCACACAGCAAAGAGCTTTGCGTGTTCTCAGATGCCTCCACCAAAGCTATAGCAGCGGTGGCCTACCTAAAAACCACGGACGTGGATGGAAGTTGCCACATCAGGTTCATCCTTGGCAAAGCTAAGCTGGCGCCACAACCTGACCATACTATACCCAGACTCGAGCTGTGTGGTGCAGTGCTAGCAGTAGAACTGGCGGAGCTTATCGAGAATGAGATGGACAGCAAACCAGATGCCGTCAAACTACACAGATAGCAAGGTGGTACTGGGATACATCTACAATAAGAAAAGGAGATTCTACGTATACGTAGCTAACCGCGTAGAAAGAATCAGGAAGTCAACCCAACCAGAACAATGGCACCACGTGCCCACAGAGCAAAATCCCGCAGATCACGCCACCAGATCAGTACCCGCATCTCAACTGCAGAATATGTCGTGGCTCACAGGACCAATGTTTCTTGCGCAGCCTGCGGAAACGCTACCAACCCCAGTTGACGATTTTGAACTCGTGGATCCCGAAAAGGATACGGAGATAAGGCCCCCACAAGTATCCGTGGTACTCACCAATGTATCGCACAAAAACGCATTCGGATCACATCGATTCCAACGCTTCTCAAAGTGGACGGCCCTTCTGCGAACAGTAGCCCATCTCGGGCATATAGCCTCCTCCTTCCGCCAGACACCAGACGGTAAAACTACCGGTTGCCACGGCTGGCACATCTGCAAAGAGCTGCGCACCGTAGAGGAAATTACAAAGGCTAAGGAAACTGTTCTGAGTCATGTTCAAAGGGAAACATATGCGGAAGAGATCAATTGCATTCGCGGAAAGAAGAGTGTTAACAAAAACAGTCCACTTTGGAAGTTGAATCCCTTCATCGACAACGACGGCCTCATGAGAGTAGGAGGCCGCCTCAATAAGTCCCAACTGAGCAGGGAGGAAAGCAACCCTCTTATCATCCCTGGCCGGCATCACATCGCCACTTTGTTGGTGCGCCACTACCACGAACAAGTCATGCATCAGGGACGACACTTCACCGAAGGCGCCATTAGGGCGGCGGGCATTTGGGTCGTTGGCATGAAAAGGTACGTGGCCAGTAATCTCCACAAATGTGTTAGGTGCCGAATGCTGAGAGGCAAAAGCCAAGACCAAAGGATGGCGGATCTACCTGTCGACAGACTTAATACAGAACCCCCCTTTACCTATGTAGGACTTGATGTATTTGGGCCCTGGATGGTCATCTCGCGTAGAACTAGGGGCGGACTAGCAAACAGCAAACGATGGGCGGTACTCTTCACCTGCATGAGTATGCGAGCGATACACATCGAGGTTATAGAATCTATGGATGCTTCAAGCTTCATAAATGCCCTCAGAAGGTTCTTTGCAGTCAGAGGACCAGTTAAACAAATACGCTCCGATTGTGGTACCAATTTCGTTGGAGCATGTAAGGAATTACAAATAGACACTAAAGATAATAGAGACAATAGTATCAAAAGATACTTGCGCGACCAAGAGTGCAGGTGGACATTCAACCCTCCTCACTCCTCTCACATGGGCGGAGCATGGGAACGCATGATCGGGGTAGTCCGGCGTATCTTGGACTCTATGATGCTAAAAAGCAACCTGACTCGACTCACTCACGAAGTGTTAACCACATTCATGGCCGAAATATCAGCGATAATCAATGCTAGGCCTTTGATTCCAGTGTCAACGGATCCAGAATCGCCAAGTATTTTGACGCCAGCAATGCTGCTAACCCAGAAAGTAGGGAACATCCCCACCCCAGTCGAAGGCTTCCACTCTAAAGATATGTACAAGCGACAGTGGAGACAGGTGCAGCACTTGGCTAACACATTTTGGGATCGCTGGAGACGCGAGTATCTAGTGACACTCCAAGAACGCCATAAATGGCAAACGGTTAAACCGGACATCCAAGTAGGAGACGTGGTTTTGTTGAAAGACAAACAGGTAACAAGAAACGAGTGGCCCATGGGACTTATAATCAAAACCTTCCCAAGCGAAGATGAAAGGGTCCGCAAAGTGGAAGTTCGGGTGACCCAGAACGGGGTCGTTAAGACTTTTTTGAGACCTATCACAGAGACTATCCTCCTAATGCCAAAATCGGACTATCACAAAGAAGAACTGGCTACCAGTTCTATGGACTCTGAGAGACATTGTGGTGCATCAAGCTAACCTAGAGCTGTGCATTCACCTACCTTACCGAGATGGCAAGGACTTAAGCTGGTGGTACCGGACGGTATCCCATCGTTATGTGGACATGAGTTTTGCATGTTATGTTGTATTGCACATATGTTCCACACATACCTAAAATAGTGGTATCTCCAGATACCAGACGGGGAGTGTCCTGGAACTAGATTCCATATTCCTCTGTCTTCCCCTTTAGTTATGGGATTCATTTCTCCCTTCTTTAGTTGCCTGTCAGTTCCCCTGTCCCAGCAGCAACGCTGTATGTAAAATGCAACATTATTGCAACATGTCGTTTACACAGCCTGTGTTGGCTGCCTGCAGCTCATATTCTCCTAGCTGAGAGTGGGCTATTCCTACCCCCCTGTCCTTGCTGACAGTTAGTATAGTCCCACTTCCTATCTAGTGTGACCCTTACTCCTCATTTCCTTTTGACCCTGGACTCTGAGTGAGTAACTGCCTGCTATCACCCCAGCAAGGCCTTTTTGTTTTACACTGTCTCATTATTGATACACTGCACAGCAGACAGAGAAGCCCTCTCTCCCCACACTCCATCTACAAGCACCTATCTCCCTGTGTTTTCCCTCAATAAAACCAAGAAAGAGAAAAGGACTTGTTTTTGCTTTGGAAGAGGTGAGACACGAGTTAAGCTACCTGGAGTCATTCATACACCATTCGTGACCCTGGCTTCAGGATACAGAGCCCCCTTCCTTTCTCTCATTGCAAACACACTCCTTTCCCTGTGACAGTGCCCCTTCCTTTCTCTCATTGCAAACACACTCCTTTCCCTGAGACAGAGCCCCCTTCCTATCTCTCATTGCAAACACACTCCTTTCCCTGTGACAGAGCCCCCTTCCTTTCCCCCATTGCAAACACACTCCTTTCCCTGTGACAGTACCCCCTTCCTTTCTCTCATTGCAAACACACTCCTTTCCCTGTGACAGTACCCCCTTCCTTTCTCTCATTGCAAACACACTCCTTTCTCTGTGACAGTGCCCCCTTCCTTTCTCTCATTGCAAACACACTCCTTTCTCTGTGACAGAGCCCCCTTCCTTTCTCTCATTGCAAACACACTCCTTTCCCTGTGACAGTGCCCCCTTCCTTTCCCTCATTGCAAACACACTCCTTTCCCTGTGACAGTACCCCCTTCCTTTCTCTCATTGCAAACACACTCCTTTCCCTGTGACAGTGCCCCCTTCCTTTCCCCCATTGCAAACACACTCCTTTCCCTGTGACAGTGCCCCCTTCCTTTCCCTCATTGCAAACACACTCCTTTCCCTGTGACAGTGCCCCCTTCCTTTCCCTCATTGCAAACACACTCCTTTCCCTGTGACAGTACCCCCTTCCTTTCTCTCATTGCAAACACACTCCTTTCCCTGTGACAGTACCCCCTTCCTTTACCTCATTGCAAACACACTCCTTTCCCTGTGACAGTACCCCCTTCCTTTCTCTCATTGCAAACACACTCCTTTCCCTGTGACAGTACCCCCTGCAAACACACTCCTTTCCCTGTGACAGTACCCCCTTCCTTTCCCTCATTGCAAACACACTCTTTTCCCTGTGACAGTACCCCCTTCCTTTCTCTCATTGCAAACACATTCCTTTCCCTGTGACAGTACCCCCTGCAAACACACTCCTTTCCCTGTGACAGTACCCCCTTCCTTTCCCTCATTGCAAACACACTCCTTTCCCTGTGACAGTGCCCCTTCCTTTCCCTCATTGCAAACACACTCCTTTCCCTGTGACAGTACCCCCTTCCTTTCCCTCATTGCAAACACACTCCTTTCCCTGTGACAGTGCCCCCTTCCTTTCCCTCATTGCAAACACACTCCTTTCCCTGTGACAGTGCCCCCTTCCTTTCTCTCATTGCAAACACACTCCTTTCCCTGTGACAGTGCCCCCGTCCTTTCCCCCATTGCAAACACACTCCTTTCCCTGTGACAGTGCCCCCTTCCTTTCCCCCATTGCAAACACACTCCTTTCCCTGTGACAGTGCCCCCTTCCTTACCCTCATTGCAAACACACTCCTTTCCCTGTGACAGTACCCCCTGCAAACACACTCCTTTCCCTGTGACAGTACCCCCTTCCTTTCTCTCATTGCAAACACACTCCTTTCCCTGTGACAGTACACCCTTCCTTTCTCTCATTGCAAACACACTCCTTTCCCTGTGACAGTGCCCCTTCCTTTCCCTCATTGCAAACACACTCCTTTCCCTGTGACAGTACCCCCTTCCTTTCTCTCATTGCAAACACACTCCTTTCCCTGTGACAGTGCCCCTTTCCTTTCTCTCATTGCAAACACACTCCTTTCCCTGTGACAGTACCCCCTTCCTTTCTCTCATTGCAAACACACTCCTTTCCCTGTGACAGTGCCCCCTTCCTTTCTCTCATTGCAAACACACTCCTTTCCCTGTGACAGTGCCCCTTTCCTTTCTCTCATTGCAAACACACTCCTTTCCCTGTGACAGTGCCCCTTTCCTTTCTCTCATTGCAAACACACTCCTTTCTCTTTCACATCAACTTCTCCCTCTTCTCTCCCACTCATTCCTCTCTCACCTTCCTCCTCCCTCCTCCCTCTCATCTCCCTCATCCTCCCTCTTTTCTTTGTCACCTTCTGTCCCCTTGCTTTCTATCACACCCACACCCCTTTCCCCCCTTCTCGTTCGTACCCCTCAATCCCCCTTTCTCTCCCCTCACCCCTTCTTTCTCTCTCACCCACTTCTTTCTCACAATGGGAGAGGGGGGGGGAGGGGTGGTGGCGTAAGAGTTGTGATTAGAGCTGGAGATAGAGAGGGGGGGGAAGAGTTGAGAGTAGAGAGATGGGCAGAGACAGATGGGGGAAGAGAAAGGGAGAATAAAAATTGGAAGAGAGAGAGAAGGGAATTAGATGGGGGAGAGGTGGGAGAGGTGGGAGAGAGATGGGGGAGAGGTGGGAGAGGGACATAGAATGCTTGAAAACTCCAAATAGCAGAAGAACAGTAAGGTGTTAAAGATTTCAGAGAAGTAACTCAGAACATAGTATATAGCCTAGGGAAGTGCTTGAAAACATGAACTTCGCTGTTGATTTAAACAAACAAAAGCATAAAATGAAATTAAATAACAGTGCAGCATGCATCAAAAATATAATGCGTCAGATGCGGCCACAGGCCAAATAGTTTGTAATTTATTTCCCAAAAATTAAATAAGCCAAATTTTTGCTATTATTATGGTTAGATTTGTTTAGCCTGTTTTTCTGACCAGCTACATAGGACTGTCCCTTTTACTATTGCCTTAGTAAATAGGACCCCTTAATGACTCCGATTTATAAATAGTCCCTTATACTTACAAAAATAGCACTGCAAACGGCACCTCCACATATGGCAAGACTCTTAAAACCCAAATGCTGTTGTTTGGGAGTTCAGCATTTAAAGAATGGGAGAGATAATCCAGTGTAGATATTTTCTAACTATTGCTGCTTAGATAAGAGAATTGCTGTTTTTAAGCGGATTTGATAAGCCTGAAATTCATGTTCTGGAATTTCAAAGACCCATGAAATATCCTTGGTATAATAGACATTACAGTCTAACGTTGTTTTATGGAATACTTTTTTTTAAAATTGCAATTGGACATTAATGAACATTGTTGGGTGGGATTAATGAGGTGTTGTGAGATCACAAGAGACGGGACAAGGGCCAAGACAGGAACATGGGTTCTTATTTAGTAATGGTTAGAAAACTGCTGACAATTGCCCCATACATCTGCTCACTATATCTACTCCTATTGTCCATATAACCCCTTATTCTAACTCCTATTGCCCGATACAACTGTTCCTATTGCTTAATATAACATCTTCACACTGTATAACTCCTCCTATTACTCCATATAACATACACCTGCTTTCTATAACTCCCACTATTGCTCCATATAACAGCTCTTTAAAACTCCCCTTTTTTCTCAATATAACAACTCCCTATAACGTCAACTGCTCTATATACTCTGCTCCCTATAGCTCTACCTATTGCTTCATATAAATCACTCCCTAAAACTCCTATTTCCCCATACAGATGTAGGTGGGGTTATTACACCAGCTAGAGTGCTATGGTGAGATATTCTGCGTTATCCCTGCTATTGAATCCCACGAAAAATAGATACAGCTATGCTGCCCTAGGCTAAGGCCCCGGTCCCTCCGTCAGCACTCCCGCACTGCAGACAGGCGGGGCGCTGACAGACACAGACCGCGATATGCGGTCTGTAGGGAGCCGGAGCCGGAGCGGGAGGTGGGCGGGAGTGGGAGGTTTGAGCGGGAGGGGGGGCGTGGCTTGAGCGGAGGGACCCGCTACTCTCCCCCCCCCCCTCCCTCCCTCCCTCCACGGGCTCGGGCTGGCACTCATACACACACGCAGACACACACAAACATACACACTCAGGCACACACACAGACAGAGGCAGGCACTCACGCACTCAGACACACACATACACACACACGCAGGCACTCTCTCACACACGCACGCAGGCACTCATACACATATACACATACACACAGAGGCAGGCACCCACGCACTCAGGCACACAGATACACAAACACAGACAGGCACTCAGGCACACACATACACACACACAGACAGGCACTCACGCTGCTTTCCCCCCACACTCCTCCCCGCTCCCTGAAGCCTCTCCTCCTCCTGAAGCCTCCCCTCCTCATTGGCTCACAGCAACACCACGTGACGCGTCAACGCTAGGGATCACCAATCACCATTCTCTTGTATCCCATAGCGGCTGACGCGTCACAGCATGTAGTGAGCTGTGCAGCCAGGGGGGACCGGGACCGGCTCCGCAGGATTCCCCTGCTGGCGGGGAACTCGCGTGTGGCCGCCCGCGCCGCCGGGCGCACCGGGTCCCAGGCCTTAGGCCTCGGACACGCTTACCGCTGGCTTGCTGAGGTGCGCTGAGGCTCAGGGAAAGCGGGTGCTTTCCCTGGCCTTGCGGTTGCTTGCCCGGCGCGCCGTCAGGGGGGCGGGCCGGGGGCGGGCCAGTGGCCTTGCGGAGCTGGTTCGCCCTCATTGGGCGAACCGCTCACGTGACCGGCCTGTCGCGGCGGCAAGCGGGGTAATGTTAAAATTCCCTAAGACCTGCGCTTCCGCGCGCTTGCGGAAGCGTAGGCGAGCCCCTACTAAAGCCGCTCTAATTGCGGCTGTAGGGGCTCAGTGCTGAGCGGGAGCGCGCGTCAGCACGCTTCCGCCAGCAAGCGGTAAACATGGCCGAGGCCTTATAGTGCAACATTCTGCATTATAAGCGGGTGCAATCACCCTGGCTACATCTGTATCACCGTTCCCTATAACACCTCCTAGTGCTCCATCATTTCTTGCTACATCGGACTGCCCTTAAACATCGAAAAAATAACAAAGCTCTGGTGCACTGCAGGGTTTTTTGTCTCCGCCTTGGCCTCTGTGCTGCTGTCTCCTTGCGTCCGGCTCAAACAGCCTTCAGTACAATCATAGAATAACAAAGAAAATGCTGCACTTGAACAGTTTCCCACAGAAGTTACTGCGCGTATTTGCTTGATGCTGAGCACGCCAGAATACACAACATTTCAGGGGATGAGGACATTGTTTAATCTGTGTTGTCAGCATTAAGCAAATAAATGCAGCGACTGAAGTGGCTGAAGTGCAGCATCTTTTTATGATTCTTTACCTGTCCTTAAACATGTCACGGTCATTAGCTCACTTTGTTGTTTAATACATCTGATCGCTACCTTTTAATAAAACAATGCTGCATCTTATTTTCTTCCCTCAATGATCTCCTTGTTATATAAGTATCTGTTCTATTTTTAATAGGGCACACGTTTTTTCACACTAGTAACATCCTCGGTATGACGTGTGAGAGCATTTAATGGGGTTGTGTATTTGCAGAGTAATACGAGTAGCAGCGCCTGCAGCTGACCTATATGAACCATTAGATTCCAGTATGTGCGTGTAGGATCTCTAGCCGGCCCTTCTTAGCAGCTGGGCCAAAGTTGCGCTGCAGAGCATCCCCCTTCTTGCCTGCTCCTCCCACCTGTAAAAATCACTCATCCAAATCACAGCCAGGACAGGAAGAGGTGGCTTTATTTGAAAGGGCGATGAAATGTCGTGAGATCCGAGGCGAGCGAGAAACCAAAACAAGGTTTTTCCTCAATTTTGCCCTGGGTCCAGCACAGAGACTCTAGCCTCACTCATCTCTATTAAGTATATCAAGAAGGTCCAAACTACCCATGAAATAATCCTATTAAATTATCCCTGTGGGCTACCGTGTTTAATGTTCTGCATGGGTGGGGGGTGGGGGGCGGTTTAAAGGAGATTTGTATAGGGCAGGCAGTTCTTTTACTGTACATTACTTTAACCCAGGCTCTGCTGAATAAGCCGTGTTATGCAGCAGAAATAAACTTATAGGGGTCCCTGTTAAAATGGACACAAGAAGTAGAGTGACACACTGAGTGCTCATTTGCATGTCATTACCCAGTATCCCTGGCTGCAGTGGAAACATTGTATGCTAAGGCAGGGGTGTGCAAACTATTGGAGTTGCGCCCCCACCCCCCCCCCCCCCCCCCCATGTGCTCGCACCCTCCTTACCTCATTGTGCGGCGTCAAATGACGTCGCAGGGTCACGTGACCCCCGCATCGTCATTTTATGCCGCGTTGCCATGGCGACATGTCACACCACGCATCTGAATCCAGGTAAGTAAAGTTGCAGAGGCCTCAAGCAATACCTTGGCATTTAATTTGGATGCCTTGGGAAAAAGCGCAACTCTGCAACAGCCCGTCCCCCTCCAGGAATATCTCGGGGTACACCCTCCAGTTTGCGCACACCTGTGCTAAGGGATAATGGGGAAAGTCAGGGTTGCAGACCTGTCTGGGAATGCAAATGTACCTACAAGTGGTATTTTTATTTGCTGTATAGCACTTTTCAGGCAGAGTTTTTCTTTCGCAGGGATATATTTACCAGGGTTAGAAATATTTCTTCTGCTAGCTCATTTAGTAACATTGTATCTTCTGGTTATATAGAAAGAGTTGAAAGTTATAGGAAATGACAGTGGTGTCTGATACCCCCAACTTCCTGTACCATAAGTGACATCAAAGTGGCAACACAGCAACTTCCTGTTCTATTTTCTTTTCAACACAAACATCAGTTGCCCCACATATGTTAATAGATCACTCTCTTACAAAGATCTATTTTCCCCACTGAACTTAATGGAATTATCTTCTTAAACACACCAGTTGCTCTCATGGACTTAACCCTATTAATAATCAAAACCCTCCTACATATAGTTAAATAGAATCATCCTTTTAAAAACAGCTGTCCCGTGTTTGTACAATTTAGCTACCCCCCCCCCCCCTAGACTTTAATAGGATGGCCTTTTTACACACCTCATTTGCCCAAATAGACTTTAATATGATTAACCTCTTACAAGCATTAGTTACCCATATAACATCTGTGAGCCATATATACATATTGTACTTCACTTGACCTTATAAATTTCTATAAGTTTACAGTGCTACACCCATAAAATATCCCCACTGGTTCTCAATACCTGTAGATGACCCTTATATTAGTCAGAAATGACACTCTTATTTCCTTGAAAACAGTTACAGGAGGGCCCCGAGCATGCGTCAGGTTCCGTTCTAAGGGTCCGCCGCAAAGCGAAAATTGCCGGAAAATGGAACCGGTAATTTTCGGCGTGTGCGCATGCGCAGACCTGCAATTCCCACTTCTGCGCATGCGTGACCTCCGTTCTGCGCATGCACAACCTCTGCACCCCCCCATTCTGCGCATGCGCGACCTCGGACTTCCCCGTTCTGCGCAGACACGGCGGCCCCCTTCTCGGTACCACCGTATTGGAGGATTGCCGAGTAGCGGGGCCCTGCTGTATTAACAGTAATATGTTAGAAATATGGCATCACTGATATTTTTATCACTACATAGTGTTCAAATCCAATAAATAGCAAACTACTACAGAAACCAGCTTCACCTCATAGACTTCACCCTATTAACTGTAAGGATGACACTTACCTCAGTTACCCTTATAACTTTAATAGGATCACCCTCCCACACACATTAATTGCCCCCATAAACTTCAGTGAGATCACCATTTAAAAGAAATGAAGTCTTTGAAGCCTGAAAATGAGACCTCACAATAGTATTTTTTAGCGGCATATAATTTTCAGAGCCCATAAACTTTAACTGGATCACGTTCCTACAGTACAGTACACATACCTTAGTATTCCCCTCTTAGATACTGTATCAAAGGGAAGCACTTTTCAGACGTTAACATCACACATACCAATTTACCCCATAGACGCTAATAGGATATCCCTATAACACCCTTCAAAAGCAATTTAATAGGGTTACCCTCTTACATATACGCCCTTAGACTTCACCCACATAATTTGATTATCTTATTACACCCATGACTTACCCCTATTGACTTTAATAGGATCCCTCTCTTACATATATCATCTGCCCCATACACTTCAAACAGTTAACCCTCTTGAAAACATAATTTGTCCCTATATACTTCAATAGGGTCACCCTCTTGCACCCTCAGCTGCCTCTATACACTTTAGTAGAATCAACCTCTTACAAACATTAACTATTCCTATGGACTTCATTTGGATCACCATCTTACACATATCAGCTGCCCCATATATTTTAATATGACCACCCTCTTACTGATCAATTTCCCCTATGCAGTTCAATATGATCAGTCTCTTACAGGCAATATCTTTCGCTACAGACTTTAATACGATGATCCTCTTACACACATCGTTAGCCTATATACTTTACCAGGATCTTCTTCTTATTAACATCAATATTTTTAATAACTTTATTTCATATAGAGCTTTTCAACCAATGGGACTCAAAGCGATTCACAATTACAATATAGCGCGCGGTACGCGGCAGATAGTAATGGATACAGACGCAGTCCCGGCCCAGGTGAATTTACAATCTATGATTTTGGTGCCTGAGGCACAAAGAGATAAAGTGACTTGCTCAAGGTCACAAGGAGCCGATACTGGGCATTGTACCCGGTTGTCCTGAGTCAAATGCAGCATTAGCTTCCCCTATAGACTTCTATGGTTTAAACTTTTTACACACTTCAAATGCCCACAAAGTTTTTAATAGGATCACCCTCATACAGTTTGTGCATACATTTCAATAGGTTAACCCTGTTAACGACTGTAACTGTCCCCATAGACTTTAATAGGATCACCCTCTTGCATACATTTGCTGAACCCACACCATTCAGTTTCCTCTATACAGTTCAATAGGCATAGCATTTTACAAACTATAACTTTCCCTACAGATTTCAACAAGATACTCCTTTTATACACAGCACTTACCCCATACACTTCATTAGGATTGCAATCTTGCATACAGAATTCCCCCATACATATCAATAGG
Source organism: Ascaphus truei (assembly GCF_040206685.1). Lineage (NCBI taxonomy): Eukaryota > Metazoa > Chordata > Amphibia > Anura > Ascaphidae > Ascaphus > Ascaphus truei. The sequence continues at coordinate 12,172,758 of NC_134491.1, forward strand.
AAACCTTACATGCATAATTTACATCATACAGTTTAATAGGATACCATTTTCACACACAGCAGCTGTCCCTACACACATCAAAAGGATCACTCTTTTGCCTACACCAACTGCCCCATACACATGAGTTGGATAATCCTTATAGAAACATAATTTACTCCATACACTTTAATAATGTAGGATCACCTTCTCACACACAACAGCTGCCTTCATATAATTCAACATATAATTCAATAGGATCACCCTATTACACACATCAGCTCTCCATACATATGTACATCAAAAGGATAACCTTCTTGCATATACCAACTGCCCTATATAAACTTCAATAAAGTCACCCTTTCATGCACATTAGCTGGACCTATATATTTCCATAAGGTGACCCTCCTGCATATACCAACTGCTTCCATAGACTACAATACGATCACTGTATTATACACATCAGATGCCCCTATACACTTCTATAGGATTACCCTCTTGCAAGTACTAACTGCTTCTATACACTTCAGTAGGATTCTTCTCTCACACACAACAGCTGCCCCATGCATCTCAATAGGATTACCCTCTCACACAAAGCATCTACCTATACACTATTCTAATAAGATCACTCTCCTGCATATACCAACTGCCACACTTTGGTCGGATCACCCTATTACACAATCCAGCTACCCCCATACAGGATCACCCTTTAGCACATATCTGTTTCCCCCATACACTTCATTAGGATCACCCTATTACACACATCAACTGCCTCCATACACTTACATAGAATCACCCTCTTCAGAGTTCAGCTCTCCCAACCAACACCCATCCTAACCCCGAACCCACCTTCTTTTGGGAGTTCTGGTTCGGGAGGGGGAGGAGGAGGTGCTTCCGCCACCGACTCTGGAGCTTTTTTCGCTTCGGCAGCTGGAGCAGCAACATCTGGGACCAGAACGATGTCTTCTGGGACCGGAACCGCTGCATCTGTGACTGGAACAGTTGGTTCAGGCGCTGGAGCAGGCACTTCTGGGACTGGAGCAGGGGCTTCTGGGACTGCAGCAGGGACTTCTGGGACTGGCTCAATTGGGGGCACCGGAGCTGGTTGCGCCTTGCTTGACGCAGCCTTAGGTGCAGGGGATTTTTTAATGGGAGCCTTCGCAGGCATGGTTCAGACTCTGTTCTCAATGACTGCAGTAGCAGAATCTTCCTGTCGTTCTGATTTATATAGCCTTCGGCCAGTGCTTATACCATCTGTTTTTAGGACCAGCCTCTCGCTTATTTAAAGCATTGGGACACTCAGCTACTTGAGATCGAAATAGCTCAACTCCAGTCTTTTAACACCACAAGATATCGGGGTGAATTTAAACAAGGCCATATCCCCTGGATCTTAAAGGATCTGAACGGGTAGACACTTTTGATTTGTTCAATGTACAATATTTCCCCGGAAACAACAATAAGGAATTCAGCTTTAAATAAAGTAACAGTATTTACTCCGCTGTCCCAGTTAATATTTCAACTCATTTTATAATGACTATATAAAGTTTCTTGTTGATCCTTAAAACATGCGTCAGAGCTCAGTTTTCGAACAAATATAATCATAGATATAATTATTTTTTCATTATTGTTTTAAAAGTTTAATATTTTCAGGGTAAACAACTGCTTTAGGATAAGATGAATGAAACCGCAATCACCACAGTAATAGACAGAAATAGACAGGTGCTCTGGAGGGTAATATAATTATATTATCGGTGTTGATCAAAGAGAGATCAGAAAGTTTTCTCCTACTGTTAGCACTCTATGCCATATATCAACAAATGGACGTAGTAGCCCAAAAGTAAATTACTGTAAGTCAGGTATTGTGACCCAGAATCACTGGAGAAACCAAAAAATAATAACATTTTATTACTTCTAAATTGAGGTTAAAAACACATATACATTATTAAAAGTCCCTATGTTAGTGTGGCAAAAAGAGCAGTTCGTCCAGGTAAGTATATCTAAATAGATAACCAGTCAAAGAAAGTTCAGTCCGCGCTCTTGCTTCCTAGTGTTGCAGAAATGAATTCTTCTCCCTCCTCTTACTGCTCCTATGGCTTGAAGTGTATCCCCTCACTCCAAAAAACGAACTCCGGTGGAAGACCCCGCCGGCGAACAGAATGACCAAGAAAAGAAGCACAGGAGCGCACCAAGGTAAGGAAAAACTGTAAATGTAATAAACAATAAGGCAATAAAATAACTTGCTGCAGCAAGTGCCATAGAGTAAGTCCCAGCGCGCGGGATCTCCACATAAACGGAACTGAAACTGCCCCCCTGTCTGACTGATGATGATGCCGATCTGTTGAACATTTCGCTGACCTGGATACTCATTTATTCTTACTTACATGTAAGTTATTTTATTGCCTTATTGTTTATTACATTTACAATTTTTTCTTACCTTGGTGCGCTCCTGTGCTTCTTTTCTTGGTCATATCTAAATAGATAGTATCCGAAAATACTCAATATAAACATCCAAAGTATTGTTGTCTGTGGTTGCTCAGGCTAGCAACAAGTATAAATGAACTCTATCAGATATATGTCATCATCAGAGACAAGCATTGACAGTGTTCGACAATCATATACATTTACACGCCCGGGGCGAGTGGATTTAACCTCCGGGCGAGTAAATATTGGCCCAAGCAGCACACGTGTTTGTTTTTTTAAATTTCCCTGCTCGCGCTGAAATTTTCCCTGCTCGCGCTCACAAAAAAAAAACTCCCCCTACCTGACAGCTGATTGGCGCGCGCTCCCAGGCTTTGTGGGCGCGCGGCCAGGCTCTATATGAGCCCGCCCCCAACGAGCGGCCATTCTTTCTGCCTGGAGATCTGTTGGAGGGTAAGTACTCTCCAATCTCTCCATGCTGCTGCCCCTCTGTTCCTTCCCTGCAAGCAAACCCGTGTGATCCCCCTGGTCCCCACATGGCTCCCTACTCACCACCGCGGCCCTCTGCTCGTGCCCTCTCACGCCAGTACGCGCCTTTGCGTTAGCTCTCCCCTCCTCCTGTCCCCTTCCCCTCCTCCTGTCCCCTTCCCCTCCCCTCCTCCTGTCCCCTTCTCCTCCTCCTGTCCCCTTCCCCTCCCCTCCTCCTGTCCCCTTCCCCTCCTCCTGTCCCCTTCCCCTCCTCCTGTCCTTCAATCCACCGATCGCTGCCTGGGACGGGAGGTCCCCACTGCTGCAGCCCGGTTGTCGTACAGGAGGGGTGGGCGCTCTCACAACGTGCCTCCCTCACCACGTGCCTCCCCGCCAGCTAACTTCATGATGGCGCAGCCGCCGCATTAGGTGGGGGGGGGGATGCCGGGCTGATCGCCTGCCCAACCACTAGCTTCATGGTGCAAACCTGTTTGCCCGTGCACTGCGGGACATGCCGGCGAGGGGACCAGGGCAGTGGCGGCCATGGCTGGGCTGACTGTCCCCTGGGGCGCCCACTGGGGGACACCTCGCCACGTGACTCCCACCCACCCTGCCACCTCTCCACCTCCCCAAAGCTTCCACTATGCCTGCGTGAGGTATGGGGGGGGGATGTCGGCCTGCCCCCCCTCCCACGAGCGGGAGATGGGCGCGGGGTGGGTGGGGGAGGAGCGTGGTGGTGGTGGTCGCGGCCTTTCCCCCCCCCCCCGTGTGTGTATACATGGGAGTGTGTGTGTGTGTGTGTGTGTGTGTGTGTGTGTGTGTGTGTGTGTGTGTGTGTGTGTGTGTGTGTGTGTGTGTGTGTGTGTGTGTATGGGAGTATGTGTGTGACACCAGAGTCACCCCCCCCAGTCACTCACCCCCCCACAGCCCAGCCACTCACCCCCCCACGCAGCCACTCACCCCCCCCCCGCAGCCACTCACCCCCCCAGTCAGTCACCCCCCCCCAGTCAGTCAGTCACCCCCCCCCAGTCAGTCACCCCCCAAGTCAGTCACCCCCCCCCCCAGTCAGTCACCCCCCCCATCAGTCAACCCCCCCCCAGTCAGTCACCCCCCCAGTCAGTCACCCCCCCAGTCAGTCACCCCCCCCCGTCAGTCAGTCACCCACCCAGCCAGTCAGTCACCCAGCCAGTCAGTCACCACACAGCCAGTCAGTCAGTCACCCACCCAGCCAGTCACCCACCCACCCAGCCAGTCACCCACCCAGCCAGTCACCCACCCAGCCAGCCAGTCACCCAGCCAGCCAGTCACCCAGCCAGCCAGCCAGTCACCCAGCCAGCCAGTCACCCAGCCAGCCAGTCACCCACCCTCTCTCTCTGTGTTTCACCCACCCTCTGTGTGTCACCCACCGTTTCCCCCTCTGTGTCTCCCCCCCTCTGTGTCTCCCCCCCTCTGTGTCTCCCCCCCCCTCTGTGTCTCCCCCCCCCTCTCTCTCTCTCCCACACTCTCTCTCTCCCACACTCTCTCTCTCCCACACTCTCTCTCTTTCTCTCCCGCACACTCTCTCTCTCTCCCCCACACTCTCTCTCTCTCCCCCACACTCTCTCTCTCCCACACTCTCTCTCTCCCCCACACTCTCTCTCTCACTCTCTCTCCCCCACACTCTCTCTCTCCCCCCACACTCTCTCTCTCTCCCCCACACTCTCTCTCTCCCCCACACTCTCTCTCTGTCTGTCTCTCTCTCTGTCTGTCTCTCTCTCTCTCTGTCTCTCTCTCTCTGTCTCTCTGTCTCTGTCTCTCTCTCTCTCTCTGTCTCTCTCTCTCTCTCTCTCTCTCTGTCTCTCTCTCTCTCTCTGTCTCTCTCTGTCTCTCTCTTTCTCTCTCTCTCTGTCTCTCTCTGTCTCTCTCTTTCTCTCTCTCGCTGTCTCTCTCTCTCTCTCTCTCTCTCTCTCTCTCTCTCTCTCTCTCTCTCTCTCTCTCTCTCTCTCTCTCTCTCTCTCTCTCTCTCTCACTCTCTCTCTCTCTCTGTCTCTCTGTCTTTCACACTCTGGATCTGGATCTCTTATTTACCCCATATATCTTAACTGCCCTATACTACACCGAAATAACCTATACTGCTTTCTTCCAGATCTCACTCAAGCTTCACATGGAAGACATCGGAACCCCCCTAACCCAGAAGACAGGTAGGCAACACCTACCCTCAAATGTATAACATTGCGGGAATGAGGGTACCTGGACATTGAGGGAGGATCAGGTAAGATCCCAGGCGGGATTGCTGCTTTAGATATTGTGAAGCGGGGACGTCCAGACACTGGTTAAGGGGTTCAGGAAACGAGTCATTCACACCTTGCTTTTATTTCTAGATCTGACATTTACACATACACACTCACACACACACACACACACACACACACACACACACACACACACACACACACACACACACACACGTAACAAGGACTAATTGTAGTATAATGTAATACAATAAATATATTTATGTCAAAAATGAATGTTGTTCTGACTAGGAATTTATTAAATGTATTTTATTTATATATTTTATTTTAAAGCGGGGTTGGGGGCGGGACTAGGGGCGGGGGTTGGGGCGGAACTAGGGGCGGGGTTGGGGGCGGGACTAGGTGGCGAGTAGATTTTTTTGGTTGGGCGAGTAGATTTTTGGGTGATTTGTCGAACACTGAGCATTGATTATGTTCAAATGATCACATGCCTCAGAGATATCACTCAAGAAGTACTGATATATCTGTTGTAAGTTATAAGTAGGAAATCAGCTGGTGTATATCTCTTTAAGGGTGATCAGAATGGTAGTGAATGCGTCAAAAATTCCACATAAATTTTATATAATAGACACTGGATAATAATCCCCTGTGTCGTATGTGAGGATATAATTGTTCACAAAAGAATTATATAATATACTATATGTCTCTGAGGTATATATTTAACCCTCAATGGGTATAACATCTATTGCAGGGCGGCGAAATTTGCTAGTGTGTCTACCAGTCTGTCTCATACGGGTGTCAGTATCACTATCCTACCGTGGTATTCCTACAAAGAATATTCCCATAAGTATGTTAAGGTAAACATATAACACACAGCACTGCAGGATTACTAATACACAAATTAATCGTTCCTGGCGCTGTAAATAAAGTCCAAAAATACCGTGAACCAACAAGGCAGTCTCTAGTATAGGCTTCCTTAGGCAGGTTGATGGTCTTGATAGTGATATTTCAGACAGGGGAGTTGTAGTCCTTATGAATGATGTTCAGCTGTTTCTGAAATAACAGAAAAGACAACAGGGCACACCAATTGCGTAGTGTGTTTCTTCAATTGTCTCCCTATCTAAAATCCTAGAATCCTACTTACAGGATATGGGCTAGCAACATTCAGTTGAGAGAATCTGTGACATCCGTCCCTTTCCTTCAGATCATCTCACGGATCCCACGTGGTCTGGTCTGCTGGAATCTCCCTCACTCAGTGTCGATTTTTCACTCCAACACTCCCACAGGTTCAAGAGTGGGAGGGGGGGGGGGAGGGGGTGGAAATTAAACAATACTAGTGTGATATCGTACAGGATTTAATAGCTCAAGAAAAAACGTTAAAATCACACTTACATAAATACAGGGTATCAAATACCGCACAGACTGCCGTCCGCAACCTGCACTGCTCTTATAGACTGCCGAGGAGAGAATCGCCGCACGCTACACTCGATACCGGAACCTCGAGTGACGTCAGCGATGCCGCAAACCGGAAACTGGAAACCGGAACTCTCCTCGCGTCAGGAACTACGGGTGCTCAGACGTTCCAAATCACTAAGCTCCTCCTCCCTACGCGTTTCGTGACCCGTTGTCACTTCGTCAGGGGATAATGGAGCTTAGTGGATAGGTTTTTTATATACAATCCTAAATGGAAGGACCTTCCTATAAAGGGATGGGCTAGGCATTTAAAGCTGTACACTATATGATTCTACAATTGATTGAAAAGTAAAACGGGATCAAATAATGGTGCCTACAACTACTATACCTAAAATTCATCAATAGTATAAACAAAAGGGGGAAGAATATTAAGGAGGGATACCTTAAATTACTCCTGTGGCTTTAAAATAAATAATTAAAAAGTTACACTTAATTTGGACAAATATATCAACTAAATTAAAACATTACATATATATAGAAAAATTAAAAATTAATTGATAATATTGAATGTAGATATGGAGAATTGTACATTACTGTCAATAACATTTAAACAATTCAAAAACAGTTATATGGAATTGTACACTATTACCTATATACTAAGACATTTACAAAGGTTATTGAAAAAGGTTAAAAGACACCAGTAAATCGCTAAAACATTATTAATGGCCTGGTTTTAGGAATCTTTTAAAAAGGCCGCTAAGTCAAAATCGATATTCAGGCCGTGGGGGGACAATGTTTTAAGGACATAAATCCAATAACTTTCTTTTTTGGATACCAGATTTAGTCTGTCTCCCCCACGCCAGCTACCTTTAGGATTGTCGATTCCTACACATACCAGACCTTCTGGATTCTGACCATGGTGTATTTTAAAATGATTGGAGACACTGTGGGTCTCGAGGCCCCTCTTGATGTTATAGACGTGTTCTGCGAACCGTCTTTTGAGGGGTCTCCCTGTCCGGCCTACATATTGCAGGCCGCATGGACATTCTAATAAATACACACAAAAATTGGTCCTACAATTGATAAATGTTCTAATATCAAAACTGACCCCTGTTACATTGGATTTAAAATTTTTGGTTTTTTTACTATGTTTACATCCAATGCAATTTGTGCACGTGTAATAGCCCTTAAGACCATTCAACCATGTCACATGGCGATCTCTAAGGCCATCAATGGGACAACTAGGAGAAAGGGTGGATTTTAAATTCCTGGCCCTCTTGAAAACAATTTTAGGTTTGCTTGGGAGAATGGTTTTCAAAATGGGATCTCTATGGAGAATACCCCAATGCTTATTTAACGTTTTTGTTATGACCGGGGCCAGGCCACTATATTGATATAGGGCGGCGAAATTTGCTAGTGTGTCTACCAGTCTGTCTCATACGGGTGTCAGTATCACTATCCTACCGTGGTATTCCTACAAAGAATATTCCCATAAGTATGTTAAGGTAAACATATAACACACAGCACTGCAGGATATTTGATATTATTCAAGGTGAATTATAGTATAGTCACCGAGACCATGTATCCATTACAGAGATTGACCTCAGTGGGTCATACAAAACTGGAGGGAGCTGCTGTGAATACAAGCCTGTCTGCTGCCTGAGCAGTATGGATGTCGCCACTTCGAATGATGTCACTGACGTGACGTCCTACGTTCCCGACGCACGTTTCACGTGTTCACCACGCTTCTTCAGGGGGAGGAATTTAAAACTATGATCCATCCGGTAGGTATTTATACTCTCAATGGAGTGTTGGTTCAGCCCACAATTGACTAATGTAGGCGGTGTCTGAACATGCAGCTCAAAACGATCCTGGAGGCGGAATGAACTTGTGAAATCTCATAGTAATACTTAACATCAATACAGTGTTGCCAAATCATAAATTGTAAAACTTAGCGTTCGGAGATGGTTTTATATTGCTTAGACCAATATATAATATATATATATATTGCTTAGACCAACAATAACCAGGGTTATGTTAATGGCTAATGCATGTTATGTGTAATCGCAAGGGATATATATATATATATATATATATATATCAATGGATATCCCTTGCGATTACACATAACATGCATTAGCCATTAACATAACATCTTCCATCTTGTTTAGAAAAAAAAAATTCTTTTTTTTTAAAAAGTTCTTTTACCTGCAGACCTTTTAGTGTTCTGCCCGTATTCTCCACCATATGTGACAAACGGCTTACTCCGGGGCTCCGCCGTCTGTCCGGGACTGCTAGAACACGGTCTTTTAGGGTAGGTTAAATGACGAGACGTAACGTGCTGTTCCTTTAAACAGGCTACTGCCTGGTTTATTCAGTCCCAGGCACTGAGACTGCCACACTGAATACAAAAGCAAAACACAAGCAAAACAAAACCCTGCTCATCTGAGCAATAACTTAACCGAGGTTCACCCTGACTGGGGTTGGGGCGGCTTGCCCGCTTCCAACAAACAAAAATAAGGAACTTTACAATTTGAGAAAGGAACAGAATGATTTAACCTGTTTGGGGAGAGGCTTTTCCCCTTTCTGCTTCCAGCAGCATTCCTGCCTCCAGTCTCTTGGGGAGAGGGGGAGAGGAACCAGGAAATCAGCCTTAAATACCTGATTTCTATCTAGCAGGACAGGTGACAGAAATCAGGCAGCAGACAAACTCTGGTCTGGATCCCTCATCCCTCAGTTCCAGCAACTGCCAAACTGTGGGATGGAGTGCATGCATTCTGAGGCTGCACTTTCCAGCCTAAACAGGATAGAAGCTGTCCAGTATCCTGGGAGCCCTATATATGGAATTTATTACCATCTCCCGGTTTCTGTCACATATCCTCCCCCCCCAGCTCTGACCTCGAGGGATGAGCAACCATGGATATTAGGGAGTGCATCCTTGACAACCCGTCAGCATTGCCATGTTTGTGCCCTGACCTGTGCTCCACAGAAAATTTAAAGGGTTGTAGGCTTAGGAACCACCTGGTCATTCTAGCATTCTTCTCTCTGTTTTGACACATCCAGGTGAGGGGTGCATGATCTGTGACCAACCGGAATTTTCTCCCCAACAGATAGTATTTGAGCGTCTCTACAGGCCACTTTATTGCGAGACACTCTTTCTCGACTATGGAGTCATTTTTCTCCTGGGGATTTAGTTTCTTACTTAAATAAAGGATGGGGTGCTCCTCACCTTGAGACTCCTGGGAGAGTACAGCCCCCAGCCCTACCTCAGATGCGTCGGTTTGGACTACGAACTCTTTAGAGAAGTCAGGTGAGACCAACACTGGTTGGGCACAGAGGTCTTCTTTCAGGCTTCTAAAGGCCTGTTCGGTTGCGGGGGACCACTTTACCATTAGCGGCCCTCTTGCTTTTGTGAGGTCGGTTAGTGGGGTTGCCTTAGTTGCAAAACTGGGAATAAACCTTCTATAGTAGCCAATTAATCCCAAAAAGGTCCTTACTTGTTTTTTTGTAACTGGCCTTGGCCAATTTTGTATCGCTTCTACTTTGAGTGTTTGGGGTTTGAGTAAACCTCTGCCAATAGAATACCCCAGATACTTGGCCTCCTCCAGACCAATAGCTTTTAGCGGGGTTAGCAGTTAGTCCAGCAGACCGAACTGCGTCAAGCACAGCTTGGACGTTTGGAAGGTGGGATTGCCAATCTTCACTATGGATTACCACATCATCCAGGTAGGCGGCAGCATACCGAGCATGTGGCTTTAAAATTTTATCCATCATTCTTTGGAATGTGACGGGAGCTCCATGTAAGCCAAAAGGCAGCACCTTATACTGAAAGAGGCCGTCTGGGGTTGAGAAGGCTGTCTTTTCTTTTGCCCTTTCTGTGAGGGGAACCTGCCAGTACCCTTTTGTTAGGTCTAGGGTCGTGAGATATCGGGCTTTGCCCGGTCTCTCTACCAGTTCATCAACCCTGGGCAAAAGATAAGTTACATTTTGACACAGCGTTTAGTTTACGGTAGTCATTGCAAAACCTTGTTGTACCATCTGGTTTTGGGACTAAAACTATGGGCTGTTACACCCACTTTGGGAATCCTCAATTACACCTAGTTTTAGCATTTTTTTAACCTCTAAACTTATAGCCTCTCTTTTGGCCTCTGGGATGCGGTACGGTTTAAGGTTAACTCGGACCCCCGGTCATGTTCAATTACCCTAGTTCTACCTGGCTTTGTAGAGAAGACTTCTTTGTTTCTTCTCACTAGGTTCTGGACCTCTCGTTTCTGATGAATGGACAGGGTTTCAGCTATGCAAACCTCTGGGTCAGTTTCTCGATTCTCTGACGGACCTGGGGGTACTAGGGTTAATAAGACCTCTCTATTTGCTATTTGCTCAGGTTTCCTCCTACCCAAGACCTCATATGGCCCATGCCACTTAGCAAGGAATTTACTCTCTACGGTGGGAACCAGAACTAGCACCCTATCGCCTGGATAAAAAAAATTCTGACCCTAGCACCCTTATTATACGTATTCCTCTGTGCCTCTTGAGCTTTTTCCATGTGTTCCCTCACTATAGGTAGGACCGCAGCTATGCGGTCCTGCATCTGGGCAACATGTTCTATTACACTTCTGTATGGTGTAACCACGTGTTCCCAAGTCTCTTTGGCTATTTCCAGTAAGCCCCTGCGGTGTCGGCCATACAATAGTTCAAACGGGGAGAGGCCTGTGGATGATTGGGGAACCTCCCTAATGGCAAATAACAGGTATGGTAACAAACAATCCCAGTTTTTCCCATCCTTATCCACCACCCGGCGTAACATGCTTTTTAAGGTTTTATTGAATCGTTCCACTAAACCATCTGTTTGTGGATGATAGACTGAGTGTAAGGAATCCACACCTCGGTTTACTGCTTACCTTGCCTTACAGACTTGTGCAGTCCTGGAACACTCCCCATGATATATTCTGCAGCTGTGCAAGCTATTACTGCAGCCCCAGCTTGGGTTCAGTCATTAGAGCAATGCTCTCACCCCTTTTGCTATAGGTTCGCTGACCTTTAAATACAGCTTTCCCACAATGCTTCTCCGCCGAGCATAATCCTTCTTGGATGTTACCAAGTGTTCTGCCACAAGCCCCTGGCTTGCTACTAACTCTGTCATTGTCCTAGTTCATGTTCCTGGTTCCTGTGCTGAAGCGTTGGATCTCCAGCGTAACTTCAGCTTCCTGTTTCCTGAGACCTGCTGCCCTTCCCATAGCAGAGGTCTGTCTCTGAGTCCTGAGGCCTGTAGCTCTCTCTCCCTGCACAGGCTCGTTCTGGACTCCTGCGCTGAAGCATTGCTTTACCAGTGCTGCCTGGCGGTGTGCCCACTCCGGTCAACCTTCCCCTTCCTGAGACCGGTGCCATGGGCCGTAGATGCCATTCGCGCAAACCCCGTTCCCGACCTGCAGCAATCTCGCAGAAGCTGGAAGACCTGCTTGATCTCCTGTTGCCGACTCCCTGCTTGGACTACATTTACCATGATGTCTCCAATCCTGACCCTGCCGCGTCCACTGACTACGCTGCTCTCTCCAGTCCCGACCTTGCTATGTACGACTACGAACTGCGCAATCCGGATCAGCCTGCGCGGTCTAAGGTCAGTGCTTATACAACCCCACCTCAGCCACACGGTCCGACCCTGGTTTGTGGTGAGCACAAACGTGACAGTATGCTCGGCCCCACAAACTCAGACCACCCTGTGGTGAGGGTTGGTATGTTTCTATCTGAAATCCTGTCCCGGCCTGCGGACCAGTTCCAGTTTAAAAACCATTATCTGTGCGAAATACTACCCCTGATTGAAGATCAGTTTATGTATGAAGGTTTAACCCCTTTGCAAAAAAAAATGCCGTTATGATCTCATTAGTAAGGCTTACTGCCTCAAGGACTTTAAACAGTCTTTGGTCGCTTGTGTTTGCTCCCCTGGTTCCCCTTTAACCTGGGATAATGTGAACCCCTGGCCTTATCATTGGACATTCACATAGTACAACAGGACCCTCTCTTCATGTTGGCTCAGGTTCAAGACACGCTCCGTGTACTTTCCCTAACATTGGACATTTGCATAAAAGAACAGGACCCCCTCCTCGCCAGCTACGCTGCTGCTTGGCAGTTCCCCTGTACTGCCAGTCCTGTTGCTAAACCTGTGGGGGTACCTTCCTCTCCAGGAAATGACCAAACTGTCCCACTATCACTGCCCCCTAAGGTAGAAACTGCCACGGTCTCTAGCCCTGATTGCTCCTCCTGTTACTTAGACCCCAAGGATATGTCTACGTTAACCCCTGCCAATCAGCCCTGTGAGGTTCCTATAGAGTATACGTGTGTTTCCCAAGCCGAAACTGTGGCTTTAGTGTCTGAGAATGAAACCCTTCTACCCTCAATTTCTAACTTGGAATCCCTAAGTTTTGTTCCCAAGGTCATTCCTGTATTAACCCCAGCGGGGCAGCCCTATGAGTCCCCTCTGGTATTTCCCTGTTGTTCGCCAGCCAAGGTCACGCCCTTAACTCCTGAGGAGGAACTCCTTGTGTCCCCAATTGCAGAGGCAAATCTCCCTCTTTTTGTCTCTCAGGTGCCATCTGCATTTACCCCTGTAAATCCTTGCCGCCCTCAGGCTAATTCGCCCTTTCTAGCATCTGTGATTGAAACCCCAAGTCTGACAGCAGAGGTTGCATTGAATGTCTCCCTTAAGGTTGCAGAGTTCTTAGATATTCTTTACTACAATCCCCCTGCTTCAGCTCAAGTTTCCCCTGTCGTGTTCCCTGAAACTTCTCCTAAAATACTAATTTCAGTTAAATGTATTCAGGAACCAGCTTTTTCCCTAAGCCTGTTCGCAGAATCCCCACTCCCAGGTTTTTCGCTGACCCAGTCTGTCACTCTAAGGCTGGAAGCGGCTAAGGGCTGAACCTGACGAAGGAAATTTACTTTCCGAAACGCGTCGTTCGAGGCATAGCGTGGAGCCCTTCTGTTCTATCACTACTCCCATAGCCGCTTCCAGTCTCTGGGAAACAGCCCTGCACCTGGACGCGGATAAGGGGACTCACTGCCACCAGAACAGGTTCCAGCCACGGAGACTGCATTATTTATGTAAGTCTTTGAGCTTTTAATTATTTATTCAATAAAATCATTTTCTTTTATCTTCCTGATTGTCTGATTACCACATCGAGTGCAAACTGCGTGACTGCAGATACAGCAATTACAGCGATCTCTCGCTGTTAAACCCTGCCTTCATCACCTCCACTCATACAAGCCCGTGTGAGTCTATTTCATTTATATTTACACTTTAAAGTGTAGCCACAATCTCCATCCCTCCATTCATTTTGGATTTCTATGTGTGTGTCCGTTTCCTGAGTTCTATGGCAAGACACCACGACCACAGATAAAGTCACCATCCACAGTGGACCACACGCTGCAAACAGTTGCCCTAACTGTCATCACTCTCACAAGCCCGTGTGAGTGTATCCATTTATTTATCCACTCTGACACCCTAGTGTGTTTTAGTTTCATGTGTTCACTTACCTTTTGATCCCTTCTGTGTGTGTCCCTTGTGTGTTCACCACGGCTCATATGAGTCAGAACATACGGTTATTAGAAACTATCAGCAAGCGATCAACGCAAGACAGCAACCACTTCAGTAGATGACTTCACTTCGTGACCAGACCAAGAACATCAAAGACAACGCTGAGGGATCCTGCTCACATATGTCCGTGTGAGTATCTATAGTATTATCATCCCCCACCTATTGTTTATTTATTCATTTATTTTATGCTTTTTACATGCGCTCATCTCCAGTCTTTTCGCTAACTTCTTCCCAAGTACCCACTTCTGAGACCAGCACACTTGTGCTTGCCCCCCTTGTACTCTCTGTGTTTTCCTCTTCTCTAACCCTAGGGTTAAAAGCGAACAGTGGTCTTTATGCCCCTCCTGATGCTCAAGTGGTTGAGTTCCCAGGAATTTGTGCTAACACACTGCTCCCACTCAAAAGTGATGCTTTTTCTTATGTGCTAGCCAGAAGCCTGTACACAGTTTCCTCCCTCGCTGAAATTTGCTTTGTCCGTCCCGCTACTCAGAGAGGTAAAATTCTTCCTTCAGATTCAGAATTTCTTCCCTTAAAGGCCGTCCTTGCTTTTGGTTCCCCTGATGCTTCTGTCCAAGCAACCCCTCCAGAGATAAGCGTATCTGTCGTTAACCCCTTAGTACAGTCAGAGACCACCCTGCCTACATTACAAACTCTGGTGTTTAAATTTGAGCTATTTTGTTATCCTTCCCTTGCTAAACCTCAGTCCCTTAGCACTGCATCTAAATGTGCTCCAGCATCCGTTGGGTTACTCTGGGCTGAAATTAAAACTCCTGTGTTTAAGGGTACCTTCTCACACATGTCCAGCAAACCTAGAACTTCCCTGATTGCTTCTAAGTCACATACCACTGTATCTGATTTTCTCACTAGTGCAACCCAGACACCCACATCACTGACTAGCAGTTCCGTTATCAGAATTTTCACACTAGTAAACATACTTACTTCTGATCTTGTCATGACTAGTACCCCTGTTAGGGTCCTTGCAGTTTTGGATAAGACTCTTTTCCTTCTAAGGTTTCTGCCATTAAGAGTTTCCCCAGTTCCAATTTACCGCTTATTGTCTCTCTAACTCCCATCATTACTCCCACACTACCCGTCACTGATTCCCAGGTACCAGCTCCTGACGCTAGTTCTTCTCCTACCAGTGTCCCTGCAGTCCTAGATGTTCCTGTTATAGATACTCAGGCTCCTGCTCCAGATTCTATTCCCCTGCTGGCTGCTCCTGCTCTGTCTGATTCTCAAGGTCCAGATATTAAAGCCCCAGAGCCTATTCCTACTCCCCAGACAATATTATCTCTCTCTGAGGTTTCTACAGTATTTGGGAGCTCCACTGCTGATTGCTTCTCTGCCCCTGCGAACCCATGGTTATTCCTCTCGGAACCTTCTGTTGCTCCTGTTATTTCCTCTGTCTTGGAAATACTCAGTACGAAATATACCTTCTGGCTATGCTTGATTGCCAGTGTGCTCTCCGGTCCCCTTTTCTGCCCTCCGATCGATGCGGGACTCTCTTGAGACCTGAGTAGACCTGTCTCTGCTGGGCATGCTGTTGAAGGGGAGCCCCGGGGGAGGAGCTGATCTGCACACGATTTTGCGACGGCGGCCATCTTGTCCGGCTCCTTCCCCGAGCGGAGTGGGAACTGCTCTGCCTCACGCGGGCGGGAGGAGTGACGTCATCGTGACGTGACAGAGCCGCGTCATCCTCTCGTGAGAGGTTCAACCGGCCCACACGGGAATCACCAGTTTAGAGAAGCAGCCGTCTGGGAGGCAGGAAGGGAGGACACTGAGCGCAGCATGTTCCGCCCGGGAGGAAGGAGACCCGAGACAGGGGTGGGGGGGGGGACATGCTGTGCCGTGGGTAATGTGCTGTGCCCTATATGCTGTGCCCTATGTATTGTGCCATGTGTACTACACAGTGGGTAGTGTGTAGTGTACCCTGGATACTGCGTACTGTGCACTGTAAGCTGTGCCCTATATACTGTGTATTGCACAGTGAGTAATGTGCCACGTGAGCTGTACCCTGTGATCTGCATGGTGTGTGGTGTGCCTGGTATGCTGTGTACTGCACAGTGCGAAACAACTCAACACAATTCCAACACAGTGGGAATAAAAGACAATAAAGGTTACACAGCGTTGAGCACAATTGTAGTTAATATAGTAAATATAGCTAGTGAAGTTACAGGGTATAGGTTAAGTGTTCATATGTTTAGATTTATTAGACTTAAAAGTTTATTGGAAGGAGAGGTAGCATGGTTTCTACTGAATGATTAAGAGGGATTTAAAGTAGGGTATTCAAAAATTGTAACTAAGTTAGTGCTGTAGTTTGCTAAGATGTTTAAGTTTTTAAAAAATCACTGAAGTTTAAGTTTTTGTTAAGAGACAGACACGCGCCGGTGGTATTCGCTCCCGGCGTCGTGCATGCGTTCCTCACATAGGTTCCTGATGAGTCAGGGCCACAAACAAGTCCCAGGGGGGTCAGTCCCAAGTGGGGAAGGCCGGCCGTCTCTAAAGGCCGGGCATAATGACCTACCCTTTGTCCGTCAGAGTCGCACCCGGGGGACCCCGAGTCGTACTCTGGTTTCTCGTTGTTATTTTTTATGATCATAATTTTGTTTACTTTATGTTTGGTATTTTGTTTTATCCCCTATGTGTTTCCCCTTGTACTGTCTCCCTCCCCCTGTCCATCCCTCCCTACCCCTTCCTGACCCGGAGGGGGAGGGCGTCGACCTGCACGGGTGGCAGGAGTCGGACGCCCTAAGGACATATCTCAGCTGAGTAAGAAGAAAGACAGACCGGGTGAATCCTCAAACTTTAATCTGCTACACTTTTCACGAAATAAAAGATGGCGTTGACCTTATTATCACATAACGTAAAGGGCTTTAATAGCCCAACCAAAAGGAAAATAGCCTTCTCAGACTACAAATGAAAGCACGCAGATATCATAATGATACAGGAGACTCACTTTAGTAAGACCAATGCCCCTAAATTCCTAGATAAAGATTACACCCAGTTCTACCTGTCCTCAGCAACGGTCAAAAAGCGTGGAGTGGCCATCCTGTTAAATAATAGAATCCAATTTGTAACCCAGACAATTAAGCGAGATGCGGACGGATGCATTATCATTATAGTGGGCACGATACAGGAGCAATGTATAACACTGGCCACAATCTCTGCCCCCTGCGAGCAGGATGCAGCCTTTTTCGACAGCTTCTTTCAGATTTTACGCTCCATTGCTAGGGGCTGTGTCATACTCGTGGGGGATATCAACACGGTCATGCAACCAAGTTTAGACAGGTCAGGGACTGCGGGTACGGTGAATAAGAAAACGATGACCTCTTTACGCAAGGGCCTCAAAGCCAACCAATTGACTGACATATGGAGGGAACAACACCCGACGGTTAGGGACTATACGTTCTATTCCCACCCCCATAAATCCTACAGCAGAATCGATTACTTTTTTGTCTCCTGCCAACTGGTCCCTCTGGTTTCCCGAGCTGGGATCCATGATATTTCATGGTCTGACCATGCACCGATAGAGCTAAGGTGTGAACACATCCGGACGGGTAGACCAGGGGCGAACTAGAAGCTTAACGAGTCCATCCTAAAAATCCCTGAGATTTGTGAGGCTGTAGGTAGTGAAATTGACCAATTTTTCCACATAAATGCGGGCTCTGTGGATTCCCAGTTTATATTATGGGAGGCTCACAAAGCGACGCTGAGGGGCATATTGATCAGCACCACAGCTAGAAGAAAACGGGAAAGTGAATCTAAAATTGTTGAGCTTCAAACGAAATTACATTCCCTCACATTAAAACATAAGGGTAATCAAGACTCTCAATCACTGCAAGAATTGAAGGACACTAAAATTGAACTGAATATGTTGTTGACCTCCAGGGCAGATAATTCACTGAGTTGGTCCAAGAGGAAGTTTTACGAAAAAGCAAACAGGCCGGATACGATGCTGGCCCGGGCATTAAGAGACAGGCAAGCGAAGTTTAACATCCAAGCTATACGCTTAAAATCAGGCGCCCCCACGGCCAACCCTAAGAAAATAGTAGAAGAATTTGGCTCGTTCTATGAAACGTTATATAATGGAGAGAAAGTGGCACACAATGCTAAAACGAGCGAGAAGCTGAGAGATATCTTAGCCAGCTCAGAGCTGGGGAGATTAACAGAAGTAGAGAGGGAGGCCATGGGGGCTAATTTCTCTATTGAGGAGGTAACACAGGCCCTCAAAGGCCCCAGGGCCAGACGGTTTTTCTGGGCTATATTATAAGAAATTTGCCAAATTACTAGCCCCTCGGTTGCTCCATGTGTTTAATGCGATATTAGCAGGAGCCCCCATCCCCAGAGAGATGTCGGTGCGTCTATATCATTAATTCATAAACCCGGTAAGGATCCGCTGGATTGTAAAAGTTATAGCCATATCCCTAATTGTCATGGGAGAGGGGGTTTGGCCAATATTAAAGGGGTTACACCCCATTTGGCCACCCCCTGCTCTCACTTGGGAAGCAAGGGGTTAACTGGACTGTGGTCCAGTAATGTGTTTTTCCCTGCTTCAGCAACCAAATGTATATTCCCCTGTAAATGTGTATTGTTCCAATTCCAGTGTTTGCACCAACACATACACTGGGATTGATGCGGCAGGGAAAGGGTTCAGGTTAACTCAGTGTTTATAGCCCTTTGTTCCATTTTCCCGCCTTTTCAGGCTCCATTTTGCAGCTCTCCATAAGTCGCCATTGCAGCCCCATGCAACCTTATGGAGATTCCGGCGATTTGGGCCCGTTTCGGTAGAAGACCTCCAGGTGGCGCCCAAGAGGAGGACCGGCGGTTCCCCATTGTAAGTCAATGGAGCCATCCATTTCAATGGGGATACCTCGACGCTGACCTCCAGGAACGGGTTAGCAGCCATCCAAACCGCAGACCGCAAAAGCGGATACATTTTCTTAAAGAGAGCTTTTATCACTACTAGTTCAAGATTAACTACAATTGGCGTGGGAACCTTAGGTTCTAGGGCACCAAGAAATAAAATTCTTTTGCCCCTAGCCCCTAGGAACCCCCACTCACGACCACCACCGGGCCCGAGAATGAGGAACCCCGTAAAGGGTCGAGCTCAGCAGGAGGGTCGTGCCATTGACTCTAATTGTGGAGCGGAGGTCCCATTGGATCCCATGGCGGCGCTTGCCCATACATTCCCTATGGCCGCGCCGGCCATTGATTCCAATGGGGGAAAAGCCGCGTGGCGTTAAAACGGCTAAGTCCGAAACTGTAGAATGTGTAAGTCCATATCTCTGGTTCAGCGAGGACCAGAGGGCTGGGATTTGGGTCGCATGTAGTCACTGCTCCGGCATGACTGCATGGCCATTTCCAGCCCTCTCCGAACAACCAGACGGAGTATGGGCAAATGTAAAGAACTGTGGTTTTCCCATAGACTTCAATGGCGGAGTTGCTCCATTGAAAGTCTATAGCGGCGGAGCCCATAGACTTCAATGGTGGAGTTGCCCCATTGAAAGCCTATAGCGGCGAAGCCCATTGACTTCAACGACGGAGTTGCTCCATTGGAAGCCTATAGCGGCGGAGCCCGTTGATTTCAATGGGAAAGAGTGAAAAGCAGAGATTCATTTTTAGAGCGGGGAATCCTGCATTAAAGTAATAAGAATTTTAACTTGTTTTTTTTGTATCTCCGGTTCTGGGGGTCGCAGAGAGCTAAAACTTGGTCACCATGGAGAGTCACCTCCGGCATGAGGGACTGGCAAGTTTCAGCCCACTGGGCCCAGCAGAACGAATTATTTGAATATGTGAAGATATTAAAGAGTGAATTGTATTTTGGGTCTGGTATAAAAACTCAGAGCCCATATGTTATGTTAATGGTCAGGGAGGGAGACAAGTGGTCTATCATAAACTCCTGATCAAAGACTCCCCCACCCTGCTTGTGTATGCGAGCACAAAGGAATGCAGGACATGGATACTTGATATTAAGTGTTGTAATTCACACCTTGGGACAAAGGGTATCCTGGCAAAGCCAGACTTTAAGACGCCAAGCTTGTGGGCGGGGGGCTAGGGAAATAAGCCCCTGATTAGAATAATATCCACCCAGTGGGCGGGTATTATGGTGCCCCTCAGTTGAGGTGGCAAGGAGAGATTGGGTGCAGGTAATTGTTCTCCACTGGCCTGCACTCAATGATAAGGTATAAGACTGGAATTACATATAAACCAGTGTCAGTCCTATACTCAGTTGTCTTCGTGTCTTTTCGTAATGTCTTCATCTGAACCTGTATTGTGGAAGGAATTGCCAATCCTGTATCCTGATTGCTTTCTAGTCCAACCGTGAAGTAAGTGTCTATATTTTGCCTGTTATTTGTATATCTTGTGTGTTCACCTTCTTTAAGGAATAAACTATATTTATTATATCTAAGCCATGTTCAATTCAACCCAGATATTTTGGTGTGTATTATTATAACCTATCACTAGCTACCGTGACACTAATTAATACCGATATTAAAATATATGCTAAATTATTGGCCAATAGACTATGTCTAATCCTACCCAGACTTATACACCCAGATCAGGTCGGATTCATTAAAGGAAGACAGGCAGAAGACAATACCCGGCGATTTATTGATCTGGTAGAATTGGCTAACACAAATAACACTCAAAGTATACTTTTAAGTCTGGACGCAGAAAAGGCTTTTGATAGGATTGACTGGCCTTACCCGAAGGAGACGCTCGCGGCATTTGGCTTTGGGGATCGGATGAGTGGGGCGATTCTCTCGCTCTACTCAGGACCTACCGCCAGGGCGATACATCAGGGCTTCCCGTCCCTCCCTTTCCAAATTAAAAGTGGCACAAGACAGGGATGCCCGTTGTCCCCTCTTTTGTGCGCCCTCTGCATCGAACCCCTGGCAGTGCAAATCAGAAACAACCCGGACATCTCAGGGTTTAACGCGTACTCTCAATGTCATAAAGTGGCCCTGTACGCAGATGATATCCTACTAATTATCTCGAAACCCCTCACTTCCCTACCAAACCTATTTGACTTATTAGACAGATTCTCGAATATCTCTGGATTCAAAATAAATCAATCTAAATCCGAAGCCCTCAACATCAATCTCCCTGAAAGTGTAGAGAAGTTGCTACAATTAAACTTTCAATTTAACTGGCAAGAGAAATATATAAAATACCTCGGAGTATACATTGCCAAAAACACCAAAGACATATAGAGTGCAAATTACCCCAACCTAATTCGGACATTGAAATCTGACCTACATAAGTGGTCTTCTAAATGGATCTCCTGGCTAGGTAGGATACATAGCGTTAAGATGAACGTACTCCCCCGTATCCTATACCTCTTCCAGACGTTACCAGTGCCACTCAGACTGAAGGACTTGCTCTCACTTCAGTCTGAAATCTCAAAATTTATTTGGGGAGGGAAAAAACCGAGAGTCAACAAATTAAATATGAAAAGACCTGCACTAGCAGGTGGCCTAGCGGTACCCTGCTGCTTTCATACTACAAAGGGGCTCAATTAAGCCAAATTGTTCAGTGGCAATCCAACCTGCAATTGAAAAGGTGGGTGGAGCTAGAAAGTGCTGCTTGCGCTCCACTAAAACTCAGCAACTTGATTTGGCTACCTAAAACAGCGCGACGATTTGCTGGCACGCCGCTTTCCTCAATGACCAACTCGTCTGTCTGGGAGGCTACTAAGATTAAATACTCCCTTACAACGGGTAACTCTTCAATGTCCCCAATTTGGAACAATCCTAAATTCGCACCGGCCTGCTAGGGGGAGATGTGTCAATTTGGAAACAAAAAGAATATACACGGATCAAAGACCTGGAGGGTTACAATAGAAAGATTAAAACATTTGACCACGTCAGATTAGAAAAAGATATACCCCACCCAGAATTTTTTAGATACCACCAGCTCTGAGCATTCTACAACAAATTTGCCCCTTATCCCCCCTTGATGACTTTCGAAAAGCTCTGTCTGGCAGAGACCGACACTAGGTTACTCACATCACAGCTGTACAGAGAGGTGATCGATTCTGTAGGCTCAAGACAGCAGCCCCCATCATTTAGGACCCAATGGGAAAGAGATTTGGGAGAGACCTTGGAAGAGGAGGAGTGGAACGCCATATACCTAGCTACAGCAAAAAGCTCCATCTGCACCACACTAAAGGAGAACGCATATAAGGTCCTAATGCGGTGGTATCTCACCCCACTGAAATTATCTAGGTTCGCACCAGGATCCTCTTCGTTGTGTCCTAAGCAATGCGGGGGATCGGCCGACCTGTTACATATGCTGTGGTCCTGCCCACGAATCTCCCCAGTGTGGGAAGAAATTAGAAATTGGATACAGAGGATCTTTGACCTCACTATTCCCCCGGACCCATGGCTGTTCCTCCTGAACAGATCATTATCAGGTCTGTCCAAAGCAAACAATAAATTAATAGCACATTTTGCAATAGCAACGAGGTGCGAGATCGCAGCATTATGGAAACACCCCGATATCCGATATTCCCGATATAGGAAAAAAAGCCGCATGTTACATTTGCATGGAGATTTGCCATCTCCATGCAAGGCTGTTGCAGGCGATCATACACTAAATAAATACATTTTAAATATAGTGTACAAAGAGCAGGGGGTCTCCGGAGCTGAACCGCATTGGTTTCAGGTCCGAGGACCACCTAATTCAGGAGATACAGGCCCCGTTATGGGGTGCCGATATCCCCTGCACTTTCAAGCTTCCACGTCACGTGACCGGGTTATTTACATTCTGCAGGGGATACCGGCACCCCATAAAGGGACCTGTATCTCCTGAAGTAGGGGGTCCCCGAGGCTGAAACCAATGCGGTTCAGCTCTGGAGACCCCCTACACATCTACACTACTGTCAAAACACACATAACAATAATCAATAATTCCTTACCGTAGTGGCTATCTGCTATGGTAATGAAGCAGCATTAATGTACATTTTAATAATAGTGTGCGGGAGCAGGGGGTCCCCTGAGCTGAATCGCATTGAGTTATGCCTCGGGGACCCCCTACTTCATGAGATACAGGCCCTGATATGTGGTGCGGTTATCCCCTGCGTAATTGAAAAGTCCCAGTCACGTGACGCGGAAGTGTAAAAAGTACAGGGGATACCGGCACCCCATAACGGGGCCTGTATCTCCTGAAGTAGGGGGTCCACGGATCTCAAAAAAACGCGAATCATCTCCGGAGACCCCCTGCTCATTTACAGTATATTAAAAAACATTTTAAAAAATATCATTATTTACGTCATCTACACGCAAACGCAATTATGCTCCTCTGAGGTTCGTGTATGTCCCCTGACTTTCATGGGGGTCTGTGGGAGAGTCCATGTAACGAGTGAATCCATTCACTATAATATCGTAGTAAATTAGTGTGTGTGTCATATAAATATATATATAGATAGATAGATATATATATATAGATAGATAAATATATAGGAGAAACAAGGCAGCAGGCACTCTGTAAACAATGAAGAGCTAATGCTTATCCCATATGCGATATTGAAACAACAGGTATTACCACATCCCTGAGGAAGGTCACGTGTAGCTGACCGAAACGTCGGATGTAATGCCTTGGTTTTTGTTACCTCAATATATTGTTATTTCAACTTGGCTGTGTGCTGTCTCTTCTTTCCGGATGAAGATCTGGTAATACCTGTTGTTTATATATATATATATATATATATATATATATATATAATTATAAATATATAATATAAATATATAAATATAAATATATATATATTTTTTTATATATATTTATATAGATAGATAGATATATTTGTATGGACATGGTACAGTAGGGGTTAAGTGGTGACAAGATGAACTCAGGAAATTAGCCAAGCACATGACACCAATTGTAATCACACTTTGGCGCCACGATTTCTGTGGGACACACTATAAAAACCGAACATTTTCTGCAACGTGTGTGGGTGCAGTTGTGAGGAGAGGAGAGATACAGTGGAGTTGAGTTGAGTTGTTGGTAGTAGTAGTAGGAGAGAGTTGGTGATTTGTTGTTGATTATTGAGTGAGTTGTATTGTATTTCTTTTTTTGTTCACTACATTTTTGTCTTGTTGTTGTGAAAGAAATTTGTGAGTGTGTCCTTTTTGTTTATATTTGTTTTTTGTGACTGAGTGAAATAGAGAGGATGAGTGTGAGTGGACGTGTGAGTGGTGCGGTGGCTGGTGGAGTGGTGGAGCCTGGGAGCGGTGCTGTGGCTGGTGGAGTGGTGGAGCGTGAGAGAGGAGGTGGTGCGGTGGCTGGTGGAGTGGTGGAGCGTGGGAGTGGAGGTGGTGCGGTGGCTGGTGGAGTGGTGGGGCGTGGGAGTGGAGGTGGTGCGGTGGCTGGTGGGAGTGGTGGAGCGTGGGAGAGGAGTGGGACGTACAGGTAAGGTTCGTCCTGCCAGGGTAGGTACGTCCCGTGATGATACTCCAGGTGGGGGAGTGCAGGTGGGTGAGGGTAGCGGGAGTAATGGGCAGGGAGAGAGGGACACTGTCCACCATACGAACAGTGATGAGGATGGAAGTGATGAGGGGCCAGCATCAAGCCAGGCGCGTACGGAGGGCATAAGAAACCCACGATTTACCCCTCGGGAAAATGACATCCTTGTTGAAGGTGTCATGTCATCGTATGATCAACTATATGGATCCTTATCATGTAAGTATTTTTTATCAAATGTATTATAATATCCAAAGTATGTTGTATAGACCGCACTACCTAATGTATGAACTATATTTGACATATTTCATTCTTGTTTGATGGGGAACAATGAGGAGACCTATACTCTCATAAGGACATATACAACAAAGTTTTCCACGCAGAAACAATCAATGATCCTTGAAATGCTGATAACTGAATGAGCTAAACAGAAGAACATTAATTGACAATTGTTAACAAAACTGTAATCACATACAATTAACAGGAGGGGGAGGGATGGTGAGGGAAGGGGGATATGTGACATCACTAAAGTGAGGGATATGACAACCAATTCATCACAAAGTGGGACTATGGTACTTTACGACTCCCTCACACTAAATTCATCCCATTCTTTAAACAAATGCAACAAATATGGCATCCATGTTTAATCAATACATGAGTAATGTCACATTGAGCATGTCAACATGTATGCTATCACGGATGTGTGCTGATGATTGGGCACAAGTAATGTGTCACTAATGCGTGCATTACATAGCCTAATAGGTGTCGTTAATTATATGTACACTGGCGACACACTTTATCGCAGTGCGGCCAGATCCGCAAGCCGGGAGATTTCCCGGCTTGCTAGTGGCCGCCCCTCGGCGTGCCGCGCGTCATAGACGCGCGGTCACGCGTCTTCGGGAGCCTGCGCCCCCTGCACGCGCGTCCAGGGCTCCCCGAGGGAGCCCTGGTGTCCCGCGATCGCGGGACAGCGGCAGGGGGTTCCGGGGGACCCGGCGGACCCGGCAGCGGTAGGGAGAGCGCCCCGATCGGAGGGCGCTCTTCCGCTGCTTCGGCGCGCGCCCGTCACACTCGGGCGCGCGCCAGGCTACTGCTGCGGCACAGAACGGGCAAATGCTCGAATAAACTGTGCCGCAGCAGTACATGTTGTCAAACAGTTTCAGATATTACCATACAGAATTACATCATACAACTTAAATGTATATTAACCTACAGGCATGTAAAAAAAACATTTCTATATATAAACACAGGTAAAACGAAGACAAGTCAGAAGTCGAAACTGGGCAAAGATATGCCGATCTGTGTCAGCATCAGGTGTGTTTAAAAGGACACTTGAGACGTGTAAGAAACGCTTTGGTGATATTAAACTCAGACTGAAGAGGAAGATGGCAGATGCCGGCAGACATGCATGTGGGACAGGAGGCGGTCCTAAAGCCTCGTTGCATTTACATTCCTATGAGGAAAAAATGTATTCAATAATGAATCCCCGACTAATTTTTGGCTTTGGAGGGAACCGAGATATTGGGCCATCTACCTCTCATTCGACACCAGGTGAGTCGGATGCAATTACATAAATATTTAAGTCATCAATAGTGTTCAATGCAAGAACTTATACATACATTAAACTACAATCATCTGTTTTGATGATGTGATCATGTAATGTCAAAATTACACCTCACTGTTGATTGTAGGAAAAGCATGCTTGTTATTTAACTGATGCACGGATAATTTACATAGAATCACAATATGTGCATTCACGATGTCTGTACAGGCAAATAAAGAGGAGCACATAATAACTTAGCCATTATGTTGATTGTAACGTGTTGTTATTTATTATATAGTTATTGCTGAGGACACGGAATCAGATGTGTCAGCAACACAACAACATGAAGATGTTAGAAGTGATGATGAGATGGTACTGGATACACCACATATTCTTGGCACAGACCCTGAAGATTCCGGGCCAGATTTTCGTGCACTACAGGATACACAACATCCTGAAACAGATGAAGACAATGATCAGATCCAAGCAGGACAGGGAGACTAGGTTTGTGCGGATGCATTGTCTAATTTAACCAGCCTAGAGGGCAGTTTTTTCAAACACCAACAAGATCAAGCAGACAGACAGTCTAAAATCAATGAAAACATGTATAAGGAAATGAAAAACGTGACTGTCATAATGACACAACAACAGGAGACTCTCCAAAACATGGCAAATAGCCTCACTATCATTGCGAAATGTATGGCACAGGTTGTGGCACATGTCCAGGCACAGCCCCCGCCAGACCCACTGGCACAATCAGAGACACAATCTCAGACACAAACAGACCCACAGCCAGAATCACATCCAGAGCCACTATCTGACACAGAGCTAGAATCAGAGACAGAAAGAGAGCCACAAAGAGAGCCAGAGCCACAGCCGATGCACAGCAGGATCCGATGGCACAGGCTATTCCCCTGGCACAAATCCTGGCACTTGCACTGGCACAGCTGCAGCAACATCAGCTGGCAGTGGCATTGGCACTGGCCCAACCTCATGCACTGCACTGGCCCAACCCCAGGCACTGGCCTAACCCCAGGCACTGGCCCAACCTCATGCACTGGCCCAACCCCAGGCACTGGCCCAACCCCAGCCACTGTCCCAACCTCATGCACTGACTCAAACTTTGGCACTGGCCCAACCCCAGGCACTGGCCCAACCCCAGCCACTGGCCCAACTCTAACCCTAGCCACTGGCCCAACCATTGCCATTGGCACAACCACCAACTGCTAGAACAAGGTAACGTTCACGTCACCGTGCACCTGATCCCACAGCAAGGCCTACCACGCGGTCATCACAAAGAAATACCCCAAAAAAGTAGTCCATTTGTTTTTCATATTAAATGCTTTCCATTCACTAATGTTCCTGAAACATGCTGAACAATGTGCAATAATCAAGTGTGTATAATACCAGATTTCATGTGCATACATGTGCACTAAACAGCATATGAATTTTCATGTGTGAATAATCTATCTGATGCTAACATCACAAATAGATATAGTTATTTTGTATTAATAGTGAAAAATAGTCACTCATTGTTGAACACTTTCACATGTTTTTTGCAAACAAGATTCGTTCAAAATTATGTTTTTTTATGCGTTTTGCCACTGAATCATGTTTAATACGCAAAGCAGGCAAAATAATTATACTGCCCACCTGTATGTGGGAGAATAATACATGGACACTTCTTCCTTTGTATAATGACCTTGGACAGTATTGTGCACATCATGAAAGTTTTGATACTTTGTAAGAAGATTCATGTAAGGGATAGTTTTGGTTACTGTTCTCCATTCCCTGAAAAACCATGCCGTTTGAGATGTGTTCTTATGAAAAGCCTCTGTTGTCTTACGCTAATCTAATATCTAGCGCTATTGAAAACAGGATCCAGACAAAAGCTACTGTCTCACAGATATATGAATATATTACGGATAACTACCCTTATTATCAAAATCATTCAAAACCTAAATTATGGAGGAATTCGAAACACCGCACTTTATCAACCAATCCTTCTTTTATTTGAAACCCGCCGTCTCTCGGAAACAGGGGTGGCTGTTGGTCAGTTTATTAATCCGGTATGCGTATGTCTGCGAATGCAAATATCAGAAGACAGACAATTGTCGGCCACAACTACCAGGATATAGGTGCCCGCTGCGGTGACTTAAATGTTCAGCCAAATTGCTATTCTTTCCAACCGGAGTTGCCCAACCAATACCAGCAACCTAACGGAGCAAGTTATTACGATAACATGCATAATACAGAGTTTGCACGACCATCTGAAATGGCACAAAGTTACCATCTGTATCCACCTCAGTACATTCAACAAGATTCAAACTGGTATGGAGTCAGCTACAACCCTACACAGCTGAACACATCGAACAAGGAATTGATTGACTACAGCGGCTACCTCGCAAACACCCCTTCTATGCCTGCACCGAATATGAATGCAATATAATGCAGGTAACTATAAGTGTAGTACTTTATACAATCTGTGAATCGCTTATTCCCGAATGACAGGCATATGCGTTCGATTCATGGCGCATGCGCGTACCATACGGGAAAACTTTTTTTACAAATACATTAACGTGTGTCTTTTACCTTTTTCGCCTTCTTCTGATTATATAACAGATCGCGGTGTGAAGATCACAATATGCCGGAACACATTTCTGAAACAAGGTAAGCTTTAGTTAATGATATACGTGACAAACTTTAGAAAGTGCTGTGCAATGATGGATGAAATCACAGATATTCCTGCGCAGCCCTTAAATGTCAGGCGACTACGGATCCGCCCCTCTGTGAAAAAATAATCCATTAGCACAATTACATTCCTATGTTATGTGCAGAATTGCAGTACATAGATTATGAATATGTGTACTTTGCATATGTCAACATTATAATCTTATGTGTCTGATTCAGCTTTGTCACTTAGAGAAATATCATAAAAGGCACAGTTTAACAGCAAATGTTTCACATTATGCAGAATAGTTAATGTTGTTTTGCATTCTGTATATAACATGTTTGTAGTGATAGCATGTGGACAAAAATCAACCTTGTGTAGTACATGCATTTGTAGCATGTTTTACGTGGATTATTAAGAAAAAAACAAAAAATAATATATATATCTATATCCTAAAAATATTTATTGGATCATTTTTTTTTGGTAAGATGTACTGTAATATCACATCATGATTCACGTGTAATACAGTTACACTAGAAAAACACGTGTTTAGATGCATCATAAATGTTTCATTTAAGCTGTACATTGCTGTAATTAATATTACATATCTACTTCTTTCACAGATGTGAACATCTCCGTTCCAGACAGAAGATAATGTGAATGGATGTATCCAAACACCAACTAACTGCAACCTTTTATTTCATGTCCAAAAACAGCACATGGGCACTCATGCTATGACACACATGAAAGTGAACATGAACATTTGTGTCGGAAAAAAAAAATCTTAGATGATATTAGATTAGGTGAAATAATATAGAATTTTTTTATTTTTCGATAACTTTGAAATATGTGTAAACATTAAAATAAAAAGTTTTATAACATTTGTTGTTATTGCTACATTTTTGTCAATGTCATTCTGATGACACTTTCACATGACTGTACTACAATAGTTTTAATATGTCGTGTGAAGAAATATACATTTCTGGAGACTGTCACTGTAATGTATAGCTTACATTTGAACCTGACTAATCGCACCACGCATTAATATAAAAAATTGTTTGGCAATGTGTGTTGTAATCATGCAATTAATTAGGTTAGGGATACATGTCAGGTTAGTGATATAAGAAATCCCCAGGCCATCTGCTCATACTCCTGCAGAAATTAAAATTATGTAGGTAGTAATAGTTACATAAGTGGCAATAATAATATTTCACCAAAGTGAACCATAACGTTTGTCAAAATATTTCAGCAGATTATTATAACATAAAGGCTAACTAAATAATAATTAGTTAAGTTGTTAGAAATATTAGATATAATCATGTACAGTACTTAAGATATAATATAACACTATGCATATTCAGAAATACATTACTATCTCTTTACGCACAACATTATGCATTTAACGATGTACACATTTGAAAGGTGGGAAGAAACATGATTTACACAAGAACAAATGTGTTAAAGATTGACATACCATTGGCAGACGAACTTAGGATCATTCAGTACAAAATTGGAAGGTCATTAGAGAGAGATGGATCCTATGATTATATACACAATGCAATGTGACACACATCACGAGATGATTATAGATTATATTATATGTCAAATGAAATCTTACATGTGAAAAAATTAGCTATTAACGTCCGTCGAATCTCAACCCCACTGGCTGTATGCTCCCTAACCCCTGCAGGAGGCACGGGAGGATCCTCCTCTAAATCCTCACGAATGTTGCCTTGAAGATTGTGACGAATGGCAATGTTGTGCAGAATGCAACAAGCAATCACTAAGTCACCAACCTTTGCTGGCGAATACTGTAGCGCACCACCAGATCTATCAAGACATCTAAAACAACTTTTCAACAGTCCAAATGTCCTCTCAATCACTGAGTGTGTGGATATGTGTGCGGCATTATATCGTTCCTCTGCAGGGGTTTGCGTATTACGCAGTGGGGTCAGAAGCCAAGGCCGGCTTCCATATCCTGAGTCCCCTATAACACAGTCAAATCACATGAATGTTAATATAATATATATCAATATTATAAACATTGGCTACTGGCATTTCCTACTACATGAGAGGGAAGAATATACAACACATGCCCTAACAATCAAATCCTCATTATCTAAGATGACGCAGCATGACATAGATTACATATAGAACTTCACAAATGTTACTATTTTGTGGTTAATTACAATATTAGCAACACATAATGAAACATTTAACTATAAAGGTTATGTACTTTGAAGTGCACTTTTTGTAACATTGACTGACCCAATAGCCCACCGTCCTCGAATTCCCCCGCTTAAATTTATGGAACAATAATGAGCTCCTCAGAATATGGGAATAGTGGCAGGCACCTGGGAATTGGGCTACCACACTCAGAATTTTCATGTATGCATCACATACGACCTGCACATTGAGCGAGTGGTAATGTTTCCTGTTTCTGAAATCCCTCTCCTCTTCACGTAGCGGGTCTATAGCACCAATCTATAGCACCCATCACATTGGGTAGCCCAGCAACATTATAAAATGCAGTCTTCAGTGCCTGCCACTCTGTCTGCTCGCTAGGAAAATGTATATAATCACTAGCGCGTTGAGTCAGTGCACATAGAAACCGGCTAAAGGCCCGCGAGAATGCAGCCTGCGATACCCCGCCTACTATGCCCACAGTTGTTTGAAATGACCCAGAAGCAAGAAAATGTAAGGAGCTCAGCATTTTTATCAGGCCAGGCACTGCATGACTCCTGTCTGTTGTTGGCTCTAAATCTTCTCTTAACACTTCATACAGTTCGAAGATAGCCGCTGAGCTCAATCGATAGCGGCAGATAATCTCTGCCTCACTCAAGCCCTCTAGGGAGCTTCTTTGTCTAAAATTGCGGGGGGCTATATGTCTGACAACACGCATCTCCCTCTCTCTCCTCTCTCTCCTCTCTCTCCTCTCTCTCCTCTCTCTCCTCTCTCTCCTCTCTCTCCTCTCTCTCCTCTCTCTCCTCTCTCTCCTCTCTCTCCTCTCTCTCCTCTGCAACATAATCTCCCTCGTCCTCAGCAAAAAAACAACACAAAAGCGTAATCTTGTGCCACATCCATTTCACCCTGTAAGGTAAGTCGCTCCTTCTATTGTTTAAATAGGCAGACTAATTAGTCACATGATTGTAAATGATGACATGTGTGTTTTATACTATAGTGAACATATGAATTGTAGTAATTCAACAATTCAGACAATTTAAATTCAGATGTGGTACACACATTATGAAATGTGATGTAATCATCAAATATACAACATTCCTGAATCCACAGTGAAAGCCACACTGAGACACAATATGATTAATTGCTCAAAAACAATTACTCAATCATGATATTTGTATGTTACAGGTTCAGTCATGAAGGTGTTACATCACAAGAATTCATCTTTTATTTCTGTAAAGGTGTGTCTTAAGTTTGGATTCTTGTCAGGATGGTTGTTTTTGGTTGTCGAAAGTATTGCCCTTTAAATTAACCCCCTGCTAACGTTTACTGGTACACTCTAAAGTTAGGGCCATTCACGCAATGATATTAATTGTAATTCAATCATGTGTTCTCCTTCAATTAAAAAGATTGATAATCAGCTACGGGTGACACAAATATATTCACGCCAACATCCGTGGACCCCCAGACAGCAGCGAGGACACCTGTGAGTGCTAATTAAATGTACTTTCTTTCGACAACTTAATGTATGTTAAAAAGTGAAATGCAGTATTATGCATTTGTGGAGAATAATAATTTTGCACTATACTGTACTGTATGTGTTATGAGGTTGTTAGAATTTTTATGGATAGTTCATTTTGGGGGTGGCACATGATTCATACCGCATGCCAGTGGGGACCCCCGAATACTCGCATGACCCCCAGACACCTGCGGGACACCTGGCCCCTGTCGGGGACCCCCGCGGGGTCAGCCGGGGACACCCACGGGGTTAGCCGTGGACACTCGCCAGCCTGTTGTATTGGTGTTGCGCGTGCAAAAAGGTAAACAAAGAATTTTTTCTAAGTCCTGCTTTATTCAGCGCAACTTTCAAGTACGATCAGTTTGCGTTGCTTAGTGAATCCTGCAGAAGGGCAGGATTCAGCGCAAACAGCTGATCGTACGAGCAAAGTTGGACTTTGAAAAAATTTCAAGAAAAAGTCCGTTTTAGAGTGCAAAGTGCCTGTTTGCGCGGCTTAGTGAATAGTGCTTGGCGGAACTTCACGTTCTAAGAGCACTTTGCGCTCTTAAAACGACTTATCACTGCTTAGTGCATAGCCCCCTTCGTTACAAAAAAAAAAAAGACTTTGTCTGCCCGGAGGGTCGCCCTGGTATACTTAATCAACTATCGGTGCCGCTTGTCCTGAATCCTGTTACCTTTACTAGGGACTGGGCCCCCAGCGGGGGTCCTTCTGCTGTTTCTGCTCCGGAACACCCTGGTTCCTCACAGCCTTGGATTTCCAAGCCATTTCGCCTGGCAAGCCACGTACCAGTGGCTTCTCTACCACCACTCTCATTTCCTAGAACAGTACTCATCAAGGAACTGCTCGTTTTCAGACTCCGTTCCCGTCTAAAGCACTTTAGGAACAACTCGGTGTCCCTGAAACCCATGGACGGTCCAGTCTGGCCGCAGTTCTCACCAGGGGGGTGGGGGTACGCAAAAGAGTGCCCACGAATCTCTGGACCACGATTCTACCCCCAATCTTAGACAGTTCAGGAACAATTCCAGGTCCCCCAACTCTATGAGTGGTCGTATTCGCCTGGAGGTCTCACGTGAAGGTGGGGGTACTGTAAGGAATCCACACCTCGGTTTACTGCTTACCTTGCCTTACAAACCTGTGCAGTCCTGGAACACTCCCCATGATATATTCTGCAGCTGTGCAAGCTATTACTGCAGCCCCAGCTTGGGTTCAGTCATTAGAGCAATGCTCTCACACGCCCCTTTTGCTATAGGTTCGCTGACCTTTAAATACAGCTTTCCCCCAATGCTTCTCTGCCGAACATAATCCTTCTTGGATGTTACCAAGTGTTCTGCCACAAGCCCCTGGCTTGTTCTCTCTTGCTACTAACTCTGTTATTGTCCTAGT
This sequence comes from Ascaphus truei, assembly GCF_040206685.1. NCBI lineage: Eukaryota > Metazoa > Chordata > Amphibia > Anura > Ascaphidae > Ascaphus > Ascaphus truei. The sequence continues at coordinate 12,206,617 of NC_134491.1, forward strand.
TCATGTTCCTGGTTCTTGTGCTGAAGCGGTGGATCTCCAGCGTAACTTCAGCTTCCTGTTTCCTGAGGCCTGCTACCCGTCCCATAGCAGAGGCCTGTCTCTAGTTCCTGGGGCCTGCTGCTCTCTCTCCAATGCAGAGGCCGTATCCTGGTTCCTGTGCTGAAGTGTTGGATCTCCAGCGTAACCAGCTTCCTGTTTCCTGCGGCCTGCTGCCCTTCCCATAGCAGAGGCCTGTCTCTGGTTCCTGGGGCTTGATGCTCTCTCTCCTTTGCAGAGGCCGTGTTCTGGTTCCTGTGCTGAAGCGGTGGATCTCCAGCGTAACTTCAGCTCCCTGTTTCCTGAGGCCTGCTGCCCTTCCCATAGCAGAGGCCTGTCTTTGAGTACTGAGTTCTGCAGCTCTCTCTCCCCGCACAGGCTCATTCTGGACTCCTGCATTGGTTTACCAGTACTGCCTGGCGGTGTGCCCACTCCGGTCAGCCTTCTCCTTCCTGAGACCGGCGCCATGGGCCGTGGATGCCACTCGCGCAAACCCCGTTCCCGACCTGCAGCAATTTCGCTGAAGCAGGAAGACCTGCTTGATCTCCTGTTGCCGACTCCCTGCTTGGACTACGTTTACCATGATGTCTCCAATCCTGACCTTGGCTCGTCCACTGACTACGCTGCTCTCTCCAGTCCCGACCCTGCTATGTACGACTACGAACTGCGCAATCCGGATCAGCCTGCGCGGTCTAAGGTCGGTGCTTATACAACCCCACCTCAGCCACGCGGTCCGACCCTGGTTTGTGGCGAGCACAACCATGACAGTCCTTTACAGTAATAGCCTCTTCTGCATAGTCTCTCAAATTTTGTTAGGACCGAAAACGCCGAATCTTTACAGACTGTTTGTAAATAGTGTCGAATTTGTAAGAAGCCAAATACTGGTAGATTTGTTATTTGATATTTTTTCTCTAAATCTGGAAGTGGTAAAATCTTGTCTTTAGATACAAAGTCATCGGCTATTACCATCTTTAGCTCTTTGAATTTACTAAGTCCTTTTGGGAGACGGCATGGAAGAAACTCAGGATTGTTAAAAATAGGGGTCATTAATGTAGGGGAGGATGCCAGCTTATATTTCCCCTTATTTCTAGCCCATATTTTCCATGTACATCTCATTGCTCCCAGTTTTAATTTTTCTGCGAAGGTCTCTCTTCCCCCCTCGGCCCAGAGAGCGGCCGGGAGAGAGAGAGAGGACTCGCACAGGTAGACTCAATCCCAAGCCAACAATTTGTGGTTGGATCATTGTTCCACATTATTACTTGTTTTAATTGGGCCGCCAGATAGTATTTGGTGATATCTGGGACTCCCAGCCCTCCGCAATCTTTTGGAGCTAGCAAAATTGATCTAGCAACTGTGACGATAGCTTATCACAGGTTGTAATTTAAACAAATAACTGGGTTTGAACTGAACGAGGCTTAGATATAATAAAGTATATTTATTCCTTTGGATAGGTGAACACACGAAATAATACAGTAACAGACAAGAAGTACACTTACTTTGGGGTGGGGGATGAGAAGTATGTTGCATAGCAATTCTCTCGCAATCAGGTAACAATTCAGATGATATCAGAAGACAAAGGATAAAGGGTGGACAACAGTTTATAAAGCTTTTGTACCCTATCCTTAACATTAAGTACAGGTGATTGGTCTTCAATTACCTCTAGCCACTCATTAACGTGGGAACACATTTTGATACATGCCCCCCTGCAAGCTGGTACAGGCATATTAGAACTCTGGGGTCTCATTTCTGTAGCCCCTCATCTGCATCAGGGATGCCAGCTAGTCTACCAGATTGGATTCCTGGCAGGATATTCTTTGTTGTAAGGTGTTAAATGGGACACTTAAAGACTGCTCTGGTTTGAGTAATCTCTGCCCTCATGTAAACAGTGGAGGTGACAAAATCCTTTTAACAATACTTAAGTCCTAGACATTGGGTCGCCTCTCTGGCCATATGCTACCCTGGTATGCAAAGGAATTTCGTCTGGGTTTTATCACTGCTTTGGGACATAGTATGAAGGATAAAACACAAACATATTAAAATATCCGGTTCCGTTGGGTCCAGCAGGTCCAAACTTCCCAGTTCTCAATGCCGGAACTGGGACACCCTATGGTCCAATTTGCGACTTGCTACGACCTTCAGAACCGAAGTTACACAAATACACCTTAAACCGTTTCCTATTTTAATACAAAAAACTCCGCTGTAAATTAAATCACGTTTTTTCACTAAATCCCCATTGAAAACAACGGGCTCCGCCGCCATAGACTTTCAATGGCAAACCGCTGCCGCTGGCGGCTATGGGAATCCGCCGCCATAGACTTTCAACGGGGCGACGCCGCCGTTGAAGTCAATGGGGGTTTTCCGCCATAGCCGGTCAACGGAGATTGGCCGCCATTGGAGTCTATGGGAAAAGTCCCGAACTTTCAAGGGGGTCCATACTCCGTCGGGTTGGTCCAAGAGGGTCAAGGATGGTTCTGCAGCGATGCCAGAGCAGTGACTACAGATACCCCAAACCCTGATCCTCTGGACCCTCCGGAACCGGAGCTATGGATTCCCAAATTTCAGCTTTTGACACTTAGCCATTTTCCTGAGCTGTTTCTGCTGCTGCCATTGGAACCTATGGCGCGACCCGCTCTTCTCGGTTCGACCCTGTGACGTCTCAGTCCCAGCGTCGGATCTTTTGTCCAGATCAAAGGCAGGAAACACTGTTTTACTCTAAGCAGGGGTTTATTTACAGGGTATAAAGTAGGTGCAGGGTTAACTCATAACACAAAACGGAAATAAAAGACCTAACTCCTTCCAGGAGTACTGACTAATACTGCTTAGTCCCTAACTAGTCGTGGGAGAACTAAACTCTTTTCCCCACTTTACCCAGTATACCTGCAGCAGGTCTCCTTTCAGATCAGTCTACAGCAGCTTCTCTCACCCTGTCTGTATAACTCTCAACAGTGTGTGTCTGGCAGCATGGGAGGGGGATCTCTTTATCACTTCCTGACTATACAGGCTAGGCTAATTAGCTCATTAACTCACAGCTGCACAGACCTGTCCAGAATAATTAACACTATGAGAGCTATAAAGTCCCACAACTGCCCCACTCTAACCCCTAGAGGGCAGCGACGGCACCACATATCCCTCCCCCCAGCGAAACACAGTCGTGTGAGCGGCCCGTGCACTATCCCGTGCACCAAAATCTTTGTCAGACCTGTCTGACATCCACCGCTTCTTAAAGGTTTTCTTTCATTAGACCTTCTGCCGAGCAATAATAGAGTAATAATAAAAATAAATCCGTCTCCCTCCACCAACGATGGTGTAACGGCTTCTGAATGCACCCAAGAGCTAAGTAGCATGTTTATTAGGACATAGGACACTCTTTTGTCCTGACATGTTTTCTGTGCATTGTTATGTTTGCTATGTCTCCATACTGCCATAGCTACCATTCAGGCTACCAGCATAATATATGCATATAAGAGGGGTGGAATCAGGGGTACTGTACACTGACCAGTATCAGCCCTAACTGTGTATACATTGTATTTACCAGTTTAGAGGGAGACTATAAATGATTTATGAGTCAGTGTGTTCCTTACCCTATGTACCTATCAGCCATTTATAACTATTGGGCCTGATTAGTGTTAGCTACCGGACTCCAGATAGGCTATTTGTGATTTTGATCTCTGCATTAAACATCAATGAGTACATAGAGGCTATAACTGGATACGGTCTTTGAACCGTGCCTCAGGGCGTCTCCGTTAGCACACTTTGTGCTTGCCCTTTGCAGAGTTCATACACTATTCAGCTACGCATCTCACTACTACATGCACATGGTGGTTGAGTTTTCTTCTTTTGATTATCATCTTTGTTGTGTTGTTATTGTTTTCACCATGTTTTGTTTATTTATGGTACACACCGCTTTAGTGGACTAGGGACATCACCCAGATATACACCATCTGTCCATTCGTTGTAAGATAATTACCCTCCAGACTTAGCTTCAGTGACCTATATCATTTTAGGTTCATTGAATTATTGACAAAAGGATCTCCGTATGGTTTATGGGCCCTTAGATCTGGTATTATAGTAAAGGGGATTATCTAAGCGACATAGTCCCACATTAAGGTGTTGTTATACCTATATTTCCTCACGATTGAGGACGACTCTGTTGGTTTGCCTATCAGGGGCTGGCCTTGGATTATATCATATACTAGCTGAGAGACCCGGCGTTGCCCGGGATGTAAATGCGTAATAGGTAGTATTATTTATAAATCGTGGAACAATAGGTGACTGTTTGTTGTAAAGGTTGGATAATAATATTGAAAAGAAAGATGGAAGAAAATGTAATACGATGTTGTATAAAAATGGTTTATTGTAACCACACCACAGTACAATGTATATTTTGGTGCCATAAGTGATGTAAAAATCTGAGTCGTGTGTCCTGCTAGGGTGTGAGGCGGCGGGTGGCGCGTGGGTTGTGAGTGCTGTCTGTGAGTGGGGGTCCTGCTAGGGTGTGAGGCGGCGGGTGGCGCGTGGGTTGTGAGTGCTGTCTGTGAGTGGGGGTCCTGCAAGGGTGTGAGGCGGCGGGTGGCGCGTGGGTTGTGAGTGCTGTCTGTGAGTGGGGGTCCTGCTAGGGTGTGAGGCGGCGGCTGGCGCGTGGGTTGTGAGTGCTGTCTGTGAGTGGGGGTCCTGCTAGGGTGTGAGGCGGTGGGTCAGTGATGTCGGGGGGTAGGGGCGGGAGGCAGCAGGTGTGTGTGGCGGCAGGTATGTGTCGAGTGTGGCGGGTGTCTGTTGAGTGCGTGCAGCGGCTGTGAGGCGGTGGGTGAAAGGCAGAGGCGGCCGGAGTAAGGGCGGGTGAAAGGCAGAGGCGGGGGTGGGGAGGCGGTAAGGCGGGCATGAAGGCGAAGGGCGGCGGGAAGGGGAGGAGGGGGTGGAGGAGGGGGGCAAGGGGTGGAGGAGGGGGGAAGGGTTAGAAGAGGGGGGGGAAGGGTTAGAGGAGGGGGGGAAGGGTTAGAGGAGGGGGGGAAGGGTTTGAGGAGGGGGTTGAAGTGTGGGAGGGGGTGGGAGGGGAAAGGGTAAAAAGAGGTGGAGGGGGGGGTGGAAAGGGGAGCGGAGGGGGGGTGAAGGGGAGCGGGGGGGGGAAGGGGAGCGGGGGGGGAAGGGGAGCGGGGGGGGGGGGAAGGGGAGCGGGGGGGGGAGGGGAGAAGTGGTGGGAAGGGGGAGGAGGGGGGAGGTGGTGGAAAGGGGGAGAAGGGGGGAGGTGGTGGGAAGGGGGAGAAGGGGGGAGGTGGTGGGAAGGGGGGAGGTGGTGGGAAGGGGGAGAAAGGGGGAGGTGGTGGGAAGGGGGGAGGTGGTGGGAAGGGGGGAGGTGGTGGGAAGGGGGAGAAGGGGGGAGGTGGTGGGAAGGGGGGAGGTGGTGGGAAGGAGGAGGAGGGGGAAGGTGGTGGAAAGGGAGAGAAGGGGGGATGTGGTGGGAAGGGGGAGGAGGGGGAAGGTGGTGGGAAGGGGGAGGAGGGGGAAGGTGGTGGGAAGGGGGAGGAGGGGGGAGGTGGTGGGAAGGGGGGGAAGGTGGTGGGAAGGGGGGGGAGGTGGTGGGAAGGGGGGGAGGTGGTGGGAAGGGGGGGAGGTGGTGGAAAGGGGGGGGGGAGGGGTGAGGTGGTGGGAAGGGGGAGGAGGTGGGAAGGGGGAGGCGGTGGGAAGGCGGGGGGTGGGAGGCGGTGGGAAGGGGGGTGGGAGGCGGTGGGAAGGGGGGGGAGGCGGTGGGAAGGGGGGGGGAGGCGGTGGGAAGGGGGGGAGGGAGGCGGTGGGAAGGGGGGGGAGGCGGTGGGAAGGGGGGGGAGGCGGTGGGAAGGGGGGGTGGGAGGCGGTGGGAAGGGGGGGTGGGAGGCGGTGGGAAGGGGGGGTGGGAGGCGGTGGGAAGGGGGGGTGGGAGGCGGTGTGAAGGGGGGTGGGAGGCGGTGGGAAGGGGGGGAGGGAGGCGGTGGGAAGGGGGGGAGGGAGGCGGTGGGAAGGGGGGGGAGGCGGTGGGAAGGGGGGGTGGGAGGCGGTGGGAAGGGGGGGTGGGAGGCGGTGGGAAGGGGGGGTGGGAGGCGGTGTGAAGGGGGGGAGGCGGTGGGAAGGGGGGGGAGGCGGTGGGAAGGGGGGGAGGCGGTGGGGAAGGGGGGGGGCGGTGGGAAGGGGGGGGAGGCGGTGGGAAGGGGGAGGGGAGGCGGTGGGAAGGGGGGGGGAGGCGGTGGGAAGGGGGGGGGCGGTGGGAAGGGGGGGTGGAGGGGAGGTGAAGGGGTGAAGGGGGGGGGTGGAGGGGAGGTGGAGGGGGGGTGGAGGGGAGGTGAAGGGGGGGAGTGGAAGGGAGGGGGGTGGAAGGGAGGGGGGGTGGAGGGGAGGTGAAGGGGGGGGTGGAGGGGAGGTGAAGGGGGGGGAGGTAAATGGGGAGGTAAATGGGGAGGTGAAGGGGGGTGGAAGGGAGAAGTGGAGTGAGGGGAGGTGAAAGGGGGTGAGGGGAGGTGATGGGGGGTGAGGGGAGGTGATGGGGGGTGAGGGGTGGTGAAGGCCGCTCACTCACCCGTCCGGCAGGTCCCACGTGGATCTGAGGCGGGAGGCAGCGTGTTGTGGCCGCTCTCCCGCTGTGTCCCGGGCGCTCGCTCCCCCGCTGACTGTAGCGGCGCCGGGGGGGGGGGGGGGGGTATCGGGGAGACACTGACACTGGAGGGGAGGGGGGGTGGAGGGGAGGTGAAGGGGGGGTGGAGGGGAGGTGAAGGCCGCTCACTCACCCATCCGGCAGGTCCCACGTGGATCTGAGGCGGGAGGCTCCCCCGCTGTGTCCCGGGCGCCGCCATCTTGGGCACTCGGCGCCGCGAGGCAGCCTGCCTGGCCACTGGCTGTTCCCCCGCCGGGGAGGGGTGAGTTGTAGCGCCGGTGAGGGGGGGGCATGTATATGTGTGGGGGGGGGGGGAGAGGTGGGAGATATAGAAGGGGGCTCTCGCACGGCCGCTGACACTGGGTGGGGGGGGGGCGCTGAAGGGGTAATAATAGTGTGTGTGTCCCGCTGACTGTAGCAGCGCCGGGGGAGGGGGGGGTCGGGGTGAAAGCGCGGGAGACACGGGGAGAGGAGGAGGTGCGCGCGGGTGCTGCTAACTGTGAGCCCCGCTAATGTAGGTAACAGTGTGTGTGTGTGTGTGTGTGTGTGTGTGTGTGTGTCACTGTGTGTTTGTCTGTCATTGTGTGTGTGTCCCTGTGTGTGTGTGTCCCTGTGTGTGTGTGTCCCTGTGTGTGTGTGTCCCTGTGTGTGTGTGTGTGTGTGTCTGTGTGTGTGTGTGTGTGTCCCCCTGTGTGTGTGTGTGTGTGTCCCTGTGTGTCCTTTGGCCCGTCACTCCGCCTCAGGCCAATGAGAGGTGTGCGAGGGCGGGCCAAGGGACCAATCAGATTTCCCCTAGGGACACCGGACATCCAGCAGGCATGCATGCATGCAGGCAGGCAAACATACAGTGCTTTCACTAATATAGTATAAGATACCATGCCCCTCTATACAATTCATTTTAACCTTCTCCTGTGATTAAAAGGTTTTTAAATACACTCATTATCATCTATCACTAGCCTGTCCGAGTGCATTCAAGGAGGAACTTTTTCTCTCTTCTGCCTGGAGCAATAATAGAGCCCAGCGTAGTGTCCCACTCAGTCATCAGAGCTTCGAGCTCTTCGCCTAGGTCACGCAGATGTTTCTCTGCCTTCTTGCGGCCAGCACGCTCAAACTCCAGGTCCTTCCTCAGGTCTTGAAGCTGTCCTTCTATACTTCTTTTCTGGCTCAAGGCAGCTGCCAATTCAATTCCTCTCAGGGCCTTCATCTCTTCCCGGTGCTTGCTCTTGGTTTGTGCCAGCGCATCCTTCAGATTTTGGATCTCTGTAGTTTTTGTCGCTAGGATTGCTGCTGCTTCTGTTTCCCACGCCTCTTTCTCCTGGGAGTACTGATTTTTTGTGATGGAACAGGCTCTCTGCTTCTCCAGCTCTTTTTGCAGCTTGAGGTTGTCCTCCTTTATAGCTGTGAGTTGCTGGGACGTGTGTTCAGTTATCTGCTTTAGCTCTAGAAGCTTTTTATCCAACTTCAGTTTTTCAGATTCCAAGGTTTGGACATTTTTAGTTTTTTCGTATTCCGCTTCCAGTGATGCTCTGGTAAGGCTCAGGGTGGCCTTCAGCTCATCATGCTGCTCAGCGGGGACCCACTGGGTACTCAGTCGCTTCTGTAGCACTTGCTGCTTTACTTTACCCAGCTCTGTTTTTAACGTGCAGACCTCTCGCTGAGAAGCTTCTTGTTTGCCGATGAGGCGTTGAACGTCTTGTTGGGACGCCTCATAGAACCGTTTCCAGTCAACAGTCTTTTGGTCTGGCTCACTTGGATTTCTGCTTATGGCGGTATCGGTACCCTTTGTCATGCCAAGGCTAGTAGTCATTCCTGTGACGATTGCGCCAAGCGCTCTGTGTTGTAGTCCACCTCTGGTCTTTTCTGATGCCACGGGGTAACCTTTTCCTGCAGCTTCTGTTGCACACGGAGGTTGTTCATTCCGCGGGGCCACATAGGAGTCCTCATCGTCCTCTTCTGAACTGCAAGAACTGTGCTGAACCGTAGAAACCCAGTGCGCATGATGCCCCACAGAAAAGTTACATTCCATTGGTTCTGTGTTCCGAGGGCAAACTGCGGCCACATGTCCAAGTTCATGGCATCTGTAGCACTCTATATACCTTCCAAAACTGGGTCGGCGTTTTGTCTCCAGTCTACTGGGAACAACGAGACCAGAGTCCCTCTTAGGTGCTGTGGGACTCCCTACTCCTTTACGCAAGTCAGTGAGTCCTTGGGGATTCCTATTCGGTTGAACAGTCTTATCGGACCTCCTGGAGCGCAGGAAGTGAGAACCGGCGCACTCATCTGGACTTGAGCTCTTGGACATCTCTTCGGCAGTCAAGTAACATTCGACTAAAGCGACCACCTGTTCGGCGTCTTTGGGGTCACTCTGGCTCACCCACTTCTGGATGGTGCGGGGGACACCTCTCAGGAACCGGTCTATAACGACTCTTTTGACAACTGCAGCGATGGAACATACCTCAGGCTGGAGCCACTTCCTTGCAGAGTGTATAAGGTTATAGAGTTGAGAGCGGGGTGTCTTCTCTAAATCATAACGCCAGGAATGGAACCGTTGAGCCCGAACCGCGAGGGTGACCCCTAGTCGTGCCATAATCTCCGCCTTCAGGGTGTCATAGTCTTTAGCTTGCTCGGGCTCTAAGTCATAATAGGCTTGTTGTGAGTCACCCACCAGGAAGGGAGCAATTATTCCCGCCCACTCCTCTGCGGGCCACCCTTCGCGTACTGCGGTGCGCTCGAAGATTGACAGGTATGCCTCAACGTCATCGTCCATCGTCATTTTCTGAATGAGGTGCGTTTGTACCTGGTGAGCGACCTGTGGGGCCACTCTAGGCTGGGCGGTAATTTTCTCTCCCAACACTCGGAGCTCCTGGTGTAGGCGAAGTTGCGCCTCATTTTGCTCTTCTTTTAGCGTCTGATGTAGGGACAGTGCCATCTGCTGTACTAACGCCGCCGTGCTTTCAGTTTGTGACTTTGTCATCTGTAGTAAACCCTCATTATAGGATTTTGCCATCTCTTCTTGGGTCTTTGCCAGTTGCTGCAAACCCCGCATTAAAATTGCAGAATTTTCCGTTTGCTTGTGCTGAAGCGAGGTCAGAAATTCCTCCATTTTCCCTTTTCACTGCCTTGTGGACTGCCCGCGTTAAACTCCACCAATTGTGACGTCTCAGTCCCAGCGTCTGATCTTTTGTCCAGATCAAAGGCAGGAAACACTGTATTACTCTAAGCAGGGGTTTATTTACAGGGTATAAAGTAGGTACAGGGTTAACTCATAACACAAAATGGAAATAAAAGACCTAACTCCTTCCAGGAGTACTGACTAATACTGCTTAGTCCCTAACTAGTCGTGGGAGAACTAAACTCTTTTCCCCACTTTACCCAGTATACTGCTGCGGCACAGTTTATTCGAGCATTTGCCCGTTCTGTGCCGCAGCAGTAGCCTGGCGCGCGCCCGAGTGTGACGGGCGCACGCCGAAGCAGCGGAAGAGCGCCCTCCGATCGGGGCGCTCTCCCTACCGCTGCCGGGTCCGCCGGGTCCCCCGGAACCCCCTGCCGCTGTCCCGCGATCGCGGGACACCAGGGCTCCCTCGGGGAGCCCCTGGACACGCGTGCAGCGGGCGCATGCTCCCGATGACGCGTGACCGCGCGTCTATGACGCGCGGCACGCCGAGGGGCGGCCACTAGCAAGCCGGGAGATTTCCCGGCTTGCGGTACCGACCACACTTCAATAAAGTGTGTCGGTAGTGTACCTGCAGCAGGTCTCCTTTCAGATCAGTCTACAGCAGCTTCTCTCACCCTGTCTGTATAACTCTCAACAGTGTGTGTCTGGCAGCATGGGGGGGGGGGGGAATCTCTGTATCACTTCCTGACTATACAGGCTAGGCTAATTAGCTCATTAACTCACAGCTGCACAGACCTGTCCAGAATAATTAACACTATGAGAGCTGTAAAGTCCCACAACTGCCCCACTCTAACCCCTAGAGGGCAGCGACGGCACCACAACCCTTATCGGGGGTCCAGGATACGGGGACCCGGTTGTGGTCGAGTGGGGGGAGGTCTAGGAACTAGGGGCAAAAATAATTTTATTTCTATGTGCTCTAGAACTGTTTATTCCCACGCCACTTGTCGTTGAACTTGACTGCTAAGTGATCAAAGCTCTCTTATTGAAAATGTATCCGCTTTGCAGTTTTGCGGTTTGGACGGCAGCCAACTCGTTCCTGGAAAGCTCCTTCGAGGATTCTCCATTGAAGTCAATGGGCCCATTGACTTACAATGGGAAACCGCCGCTCCTCCTCTCGGATGCCATCTGCTGGTCTTCACAGGAAACAGGACCCAAACAGCAAGATTCGCCATTGAAACACATGGAGCCCCAATGGCGGCCTATGGGATCCTGCAAAATGGTGCCTGAAAAGGCGGGAAAATTACACAAAGGGCTATAATCACTAAACAACTATTAACCCTTGTGCTCCCGGATGGATCCTAGTGTGTGTGTGATGCAGACACTGATTAAACCAGATATTACAATAAAGCATGGGAACAGGGGAATACACATTTTCATGTCATAACAAGGGTTAAATCACATTGCTGGACCTCAGCCCAGTTAACCCCTTGTCTCCCTGGTGAGGTCAGGGGATGGCCAAATGGGGTGCAACCCCTTTAATACCGGGCCACCCCCTTTCTCCCTCTACACCTCCCCTTCTTAATGGGTGACCTGTGGCCCACTGGCCCTAACGGGAAGTGGGGCACTGCTGGCACCATTAATGAATTCAGTCTCAGAGGGATAGTCCTGGCGTGAAAGTCCATCAGCATTGCTGTTTTCACTGCCCTTTTTGTGTTGAATGGTAAATTCAAATTCTTGCAAAGCCAAGCTCCATCTCAGCAACTTGGCATTCTCCCCTGATACCCTCTGTAGCCAACTCAGGGGATTGTAGTCTGTGATGATCGTGAAAGCCCTCCCATATACATAGGGCTGGAGCTTTTTGAGTGCCCACACAATGGCCAAGCACTCCTCAATGGTGGCATATGCCACTTCCCTGGGGAGCAGTTTGCGACTAAGATACACCACAGGGTGCTCTTTGCCATCGTCCCCCACCTGGCTCAATACAGCCCCAACACCAAATTCTGAGGCATCAGTCTGAATAAGAAAATGCTTGGTATAGTCTGGGGCAGCCAGTATGGGGGCTCCAGCAAGCGCAGTTTTCAGGGCCTGGAAAGCAGTTTCACAGGCAGGAGTCCAGGTAATAAGCACAGGCAGTTGCTTCTTAGTCAGATCAGTCAGGGATTTGGCCACGGCGCTGTACTGTGGGAGAAACTTCCTATAGTACCCTGCGGTGCCCAAAAATGCCATGACCTGTTTCTTGGTTTTTGGAACAGGCCACTGAACTATGGCTTCTACCTTGGCTGGCTCTGGTTTGAGATGCCCTCCACCCACCCTGTACCCTAAGTACAGGACTTCTGCCATCCCTACCATACACTTAGTGGGTTTTAAGGTAAGCCCAGCCTCCCTGATCCTATCCAGCACCGCAGCTACATGTCCTATGTGGGATTCCCAGGAACTACTAAAGACAGCAATGTCATCTAAGTAAGCCCTGGCATAGCTCTGCATCCCTTCCAGTAACCTATTGACCAGGCGTTGGAAGGTAGCCGGGGCATTCTTCATCCCAAATGGCATCACCAAAAACTCATAGAGGCCACTTGGAGTGATGAATGCTGACTTCTCCCTAGCCTCCAGGGTCAGTGGGATTTGCCAATAGCCTTTGCTCAAATCCATGGTGGTCAGATACTTTGCCCCCGTGAGTTCATGTAGTAACTCATCCATGCGGGGCATGGGGTAAGCATCTGACACCGTCCCAGCGTTGAGCAACCGGTAGTCCACACAAAACCGGGTGGTCTTGTCCTTCCTAGTAACTAGGACTACTGGACTTGCCCAAGGGCTCTGGGACGGAGTAATTACCCATAGGGTCAGCATCTCCTCTATCTCACTCTCCATACTTGTCTTGACCTCTGCTGACACTCTATAAGCGTGCTTATGCAGAGGCTGCAGGTCCCCTGTGTGCACTGGGTGTTTTGTGAGATGTGTGGTCCCTGGCATGTCAGTGAAGAGGGCGCTAAACTGAGCTAGCATGTCCCTGGCTTCTCTCTTCTGCCTAGCACTCAACTGTGCCCCATATCTCTACCTGCTCTACAGTGTTTCCCTGCCTAGCCTCCCCTAGGAGATCAGGCAGAGCATTGCTTGCCGGATCCTCCAGCAGTGGGCTACAAATGGCCAGCACTGCTCCCTTACTCGTTGCTCTGTATTCCTTCAACATGTTAATGTGGTATGTCTTGTGCCTCTCAGGCGCTACCTGTACAACATAGTTGCACTCATTCAACTTTCGGATAACCGAGTACGGTCCCGACCAGGCAGCCATCAGCTTGTTCTCCCGAGTGGGTTTGAGAACAAGTACCTGCTGTCCTGGGATGAATTCTCTGCTACGGGCATGCTGGTCATACCATTGCTTTTGCTTGGTCTGAGCAACCCTGAGGTGGTCCTGGGCCACCCCCATGAGCATCTCTAACGGTCTCTGAGATCTACTACATACTGGATCACTGAAGCATCAGTAGCAGTAGTCTCCCCTTCCCATCCCTCACGGAATAGGTCCAGAGGTCCACGTACCCTGCGGCCATATAGTAGCTCGAAGGGGGAGAAGCCTGTAGATTCTTGCGGTACCTCTCATTATGCAAACAGCAAGTGCTGCAGGTGAATCTCCCAGTCTTTCCCCTCCGCCTCTATAAAGGTCCGAAGCATCTGCTTCAGGGTACCATTAAACCTCTCACATAATCCGTTTGTCTGGGGATGGTAAGGGGTAGTGCGCCGGTGCTGTACACTGCATGCATCCCAGAGACAATGTAACAGTTCACTCATGAACTGCGACTCCTGATCGGTTAGGATCTCACTAGGGAAACCTACCCTAGAGAAAATGTTCAGCAAAGCTGCTGCCACTGTCTTGGCACTTATGGTGCCAAGCGCTACCGCCTCAGGGTACCGGGTGGCAAAATCCACCACGTGAGGATGTAGCACTTCCCTGACCTGCTAGGAATCATGAGGGGTCCTATCAGGTCCATCGCTACCTTCTGGAAGGGTTCCCCTATTATCGGTAGGGGTCTCAGGGGTGCCTTCACACGGTCGCCCACCTTACCCACTCGCTGGCAGGCATCACAGGAGCGGCAGAAGTTGCTTGCATCGCGGGATGCCCCCGGCCAGTAGTAACGCTGTAATAACCGGGCTCGCGTCCTGGTGACCCCCTGATGTCCCGCTAACGGAATAGAGTGAGCTACCCGTAACAATTGCTGTCGGTACCCCTGGGGCACTACTAGCTGTCGCTTACCGGTCAATCCCTTCTCTATCCCCGGGTTCCCTTCTTCTCTGTATAGGAGTCCCTAATGCCATAGGCAGCGCTCAGTGCCCTCCCCTGACTGAGATTTGGACGCCCGAAGTCTCACGCCGGCCAGGGTAGGGTCTGCCTTCACTGCCTCCCTAAACTGGGCTCCTAAGTCTGGCCACCCCCTAGTCATGTCATTGTCAGGGGAAGGGGACAGGGTGAGAGGGAACAGTAAGTCAGTCTGTGGTTGCAACTGATCCTGGCTTACCTCCCCGGGCTCCTCTGCGCCCTCCGCTAACGTTGGTCCCAAAGGCTGGGGGACTGGAGCGGCCGCCGGCGGCATTGTCGCGGTCTGGCTCCGGGTAACCGCCGCCACTGCAGCGGGCTGGGGCCCACGGTCGTAGGTGCAGGTCATCGGTCCCAGGTCGTTGCCCAAAAGAATTTCAGCATCCAAACCGGGTAAAACCCCCACCTCCCGCACACCCTGGCCCACCCCCCAATCCAAAAAGATTCGGGCCACCTGCAAGAAACGTGGCTCTCCGTTAGCCACAGTGATCTGCATCCCAGGGCCTGGGAGCAATTCCTCTGGCCGGACCATATCAGGTCGGACCAGGGTCACAGCAGCTCCTGAATCCAGCAAGCCGACTGCTTGCCGGTCACCGACTGTGACCGGGGTTAGATGTTTGCTCCGGCCGTCCGTCTGCTGCAGGTCTGCGCTGAGATATCCTCCGCTCCTGGCTGTAGGCACCGATGAAACCGGGATAGGGGTGACATGGGACGTCTCGCTGGGAGTTCTTTCCATGACCGGTCCTGGTTCTTTGGTGGAAGCCACCCGCACGCGGGCTACCGGCTTCGCAGCTGGGGTGCGTTGCCCCCGATGGGGTCCATTGGAACGCAGGGGTTCCGGGTAATCTGGTCTGAGGTGACCAGTGCTGTTACAGTTGTAGCACCGGCGCTCATGCCGGAGCTCTCCCGCCTTCTGTGAACTGCTGCCCGCAGGCGGCTTTTGGGTCCACTGGGGGGTAGTAACAGACTTCTTGGCCGGCGCCGGCGCTGCCGCCGCTTTGGCTGGTGCCTTGGCGGTCATCTGGGACCGGCTGACCACATAGTCATCTGCCAGCCTCGCCGCCGCTGAGTAAGTCTTGGGCTTTGTGTCGTACACCCAAGCCCTCACCGCCAGCGGGCACTGCTGCATGAGCTGCTTCTGAAAGATGAGGTCCAGCAGGCGTTGGTAAGTCTTGGCCTCACAGCCCTCCACCCAGTGTAGCTCGTATAAAGCCATGCGGGTCACATAGGTGACGTAGGTCTCCTGAGGCTGCTTCTCCTCCAGCCGGAATTTACCCCGGTAAGCTTCAGGGGTAAAACCGTGCTGAAATAGCAATAGTTCTTTCAGGTGGTCATAATCATCAGCAAACTCCTCTGTAAGCGCCATCAATGTCTGCTTAGCCAAGCCGGAGAGTAGCGGGTCCAAGCGTGCAACCCTATGCTGGGGAAGCACCTTGTACCGCCGGCACTGCGTTTCAAAGTTCCTTAAAAACATGTCGATCCGATCAGTGCCTTCCACGTACTTGGTGAGACTGTGCTTGTCCAGTTGGAGTTCATCTTTGCGGGGTTGGACCGGGGGGCAATAAGCGGGTCTGTTCACTGCCATAGAGATAAACTTTAGCCGCTCCTCCGCTGTCCCTCGGTCTCCCCACGTTGTAATCAGTGCCAACATTTCGGGGGTAAACGGACTGGTGGCCGCAGCCATCAGTGCCCCTCCTGTCGCACTTGTCCCGGGAGGTGCACTCGTTCCCTCCCCAGGATTCTGCCGCCCCGGCACTGGGTTCAGTCCCTGATCTCCGGGCGGCTGTACAAGGGCAAGCTGAGCCGTATCCTGCGACTCTGCCCGCTCGGCTTCATATTCCGTGATTGCGGCAATCATGTCTTCGACCTCCTGGTCCTCATATTCCAGTCCATAATCACGGTACTTGTCTTTTAGCTGAGCTCTAGTAGACGTTTTCCGCTTCACTCATGGTTCTGGTATCGCAGCAGTGAGGTGGTGTGACAACTTGCGTTACTTGTTGCACTACCGTGTGTTCAATATCTTTAGTCCCAGGAACTTGCAATTAACATCAAGTTCCCACTGGATCACAGTACCCCGCAGAATACTGTAATCCAGGTCCAGTTCAATCCCGCCGCTGCCACCAGTTAATATACAAGCCTGTGACGATAGTTTATCACAGGTTGTAATTTACACAAATAACTGGGTTTGAACTGAACGAGGCTTAGATATAATAAAGTATATTTATTCCTTTGACAAAGGATAAAGGGTGGACAACAGTTTATAAACCTTTTGTACCCTATCCTTAACATTAAGTACAGGTGATTGGTCTTCAATCACCTCTAGCCACTCATTAACGTGGCAACACATTTTGATACATTCCCCCCTGCTAGCTGGTACATGCGCATTAGAACTCTGGGGTCTCATTTCTGTAGCCCCTCATCTGCATCAGGGATGCCAGCTAGTCTACCAGATTGGATTCCTGGCAGGATATTCTTTGTTGCAAGGTGTTAAATGGGACACTTAAAGACTGCTCTGGTTTGAGTAATCTCCGCCCTCATATAAACAGTGGAGGTGACAAAATCCTTTGAACAATACTTAAATCCTAGACATTGGGTCGCCTCTCTGGCCATATGCTACCCTGCTACCCTGGTATGCAAAGGAATTTCCTCTGGGTTTCATCCCTGCTTTGGGACACAGTATGAAGGATAAAACACAAACATATTAAAACATCCGGTTCTGTTGGGTCCAGCAGGTCCAAACTTTCCAGTTCTCAATGCCGGAACTGGGACACCCTATGGTCCAATTTGCGACTTGCTACGACCTTCAGAACCGGAGTTACACAAATACACCTTAAACTGTTTCCTATTTTAATACAAAAAACTCCACTGTAAATTAAATCACGGTTTTTCACTAAATCCCCATTGAAAACAACAGGCTCCGCCGCCATAGACTTTCAATGGCAAGCCGCCGCCGCTGGCGACTATGGGAATCCGCCGCCATAGACTTTCAACGGGGCGACGCCGCCGTTGAAGTCAATGGGGGTTTTCCGCCATAGCCGGTCAACGGAGATTGGCCGCCATTGGAGTCTATGGGAAAAGTCCCGAACTTTCAAGGGGGTCCATACTCTGTCGGGTTGGTCCAAGAGGGTCAAGGATGGTTCTGCAGCGATGCCGGAGCAGTGACTACAGATACCCCAAACCCTGATCCTCTGGACCCTCCGGAACCGGAGCTATGGATTCCCAAATTTCAGCTTTTGACACTTAGCCGTTTTCCTGAGCTGTTTCTGCCGCCGCCATTGGAACCTATGGCGCGACCCGCTCTTCTCGGTTCGACCCTTATCGGGGGACCGGGATACGGGGACCCGGTTGTGGTCGAGTGGGGGGAGGTCTAGGAACTAGGGGCAAAAATAATTTTATTTCTATGTGCTCTAGAACTGTTTATTCCCACGCCACTTGTCGTTGAACTTGACTGCTAAGTGATCAAAGCTCTCTTATTGAAAATGTATCCGCTTTGCGGTTTTGCGGTTTGGACGGCAGCCAACTCGTTCCTGGAAAGCTCCTTCGAGGATACTCCATTGAAGTCAATGGGCCCATTGACTTACAATGGGAAACCGCCGCTCCTCCTCTCGGACGCCATCTGCTGGTCTTCACAGGAAACAGGACCCAAACAGCAAGATTCGCCATTGAAACACATGGAGCCCCAATGGCGGCCTATGGGATCCTGCAAAATGGTGCCTGAAAAGGCGGGAAAATTACACAAAGGGCTATAATCACTAAACAACTATTAACCCTTGTGCTCCCGGATGGATCCTAGTGTGTGTGTGATGCAGACACTGATTAAACCAGATATTACAATAAAGCATGGGAACAGGGGAATACACATTTTCATGTCATAACAAGGGTTAAATCACATTGCTGGACCTCAGCCCAGTTAACCCCTTGTCTCCCTGGTGAGGTCAGGGGATGGCCAAATGGGGTGCAACCCCTTTAATACCGGGCCACCCCCTTTCTCCCTCTACAGCAACCCTTGGTCTTTTGTTTTTCCAGATAAATTGGAAGATTCTGTTTTGAATATTTTTGAGTTCGGACATTGGAATGTCTATTGGTCTGGAAGTAATATAGAAGTCTTGGCAGAATATTCATTTTAACTGTGGCTATTCTTCCTAGCCAAGATATCTGATATTCGTTCCAGCTCTGGAGGTCTTTTTTTTTATCTTTTCAAAAAGGGGGGGATAGTTATATTGGTGTAAGGATTTATAGTCATTTGCTATTTGTATTCCCAGATATTTAATCTTTGTCGAGCTCCATTTGTAGTTAAAGTTTGCTTGTAGCAACTTAACTTTGGGAGCTGATAGGGATAAATTCAATGCCTCCGATTTGTCCGTGTTAATTTTATATCCCGAAATGTTACTGAATTGATCTAGTTGGGAATGTAGGTTTGGGAGGGAAGTCAAGGGGTTGGCTAGAGTTAGGATAATATCGTCAGCAAAAAGGGATATGTTGTAGTTTGTCTCTCCAATTTCAATTCCTTTAATATTCTTTTCGTCTCTGATTGTCGTTGCCAGGGGTTCTATAGATAGGGCAAATAGAAGCGGAGACAGGGGGCAGCCCTGTCGGGTACCATTATTTATTTTTATGGGATTTGAGTCTCCTCCTGGGAGTTTCACGACGGCTGTGGGAGTTTTGTAGAGAGCCCTGATCCCCTCTAAGTACTGGCTCCTAAATCTGAATTTAACCAGCGTTTGATCTAAAAAGTCCCATCTTATCCTGTCAAATGCTTTTTCAGCATCTAGACTTAACAGGATAGCCTTCGTGCTGGAGAGGTGTACATGGTCTATGAGATTTATAATTTTCCTAGTATTATCGGAGGCTTGTCTTCCCGAGACAAAACCGACCTGGTCTATGTGGATTAAACTGGGTTGTATTGGGGTAAGTCTGTATGCTAAAATTTTGCTGAAAAGTTTTAAGTCCGAGTTGAGGAGGGCTATGGGGCGATAGTTACCACACTGTAGTGGGTCTCTCCCTTCCTTGTGTATAATTGCTAGATTTGCTTTGGACATTGATGTCGGTATGGCCGCTCCCTCTAGAAACGAATTAAATTTTTCCAGCATATATGGGGATAACACCATCTTAAATTTTTTATAGTACTGATTTGAGAATCCACCTGGGCCCGGCGTTTTGCTAGATTTCAGTTGAGCAATGGCTTCTAATAGTTCTTCCTGTGTTATATTTTTGTTCAATTCTAGAATATTCTCTTCCGTTAATTCTGGAAGTTTACATTTCTCCATATACCTGGAGATAGCTTCTGATCCAGAGGATCGATTCTTTGGGAAATTTAGGTTATACAAATTAGAATGGAAGTCAGAGAATTCCTTTGCTATTTGCTTTTCATTGTATGTTTTTTCTCCTGACCTTGTTTGGATAGCTGAGATTTGCCATTTGGTTCTTAAACCTCTAAGTTTGGACGCTAATAGACGGTCGGCTTTATTGCCTTTATCATAGTACTTTTGCTTAGTCCACCTTCGCTCTCTCCACTTCGTCTAGTTGAATCTGTTTACATTCAGATCTGGTTTTGTCTAATAGTTTAAATAATTTTTTTGAGGGGTTATTTTGATGTTTTTGTACAAGGACCTGTACTTTCTCAGCTAATTCATTATATAGTTTTTGCTTAGCTTTTTTCTTGTGGCCTTATGGTGGTGACTCTACTGAGCCCTTATTCAGCATGAAATATTCTCTGAGCTTTTGTTTAATATCAATCTCTACATCTATCTGATTTAGCAGCGAGTCGTTTAGTTTCCAATTATATTGATTGTTTTTACAGAAGGGGAGAGAGAGTATCAGTGACACCGGAGCGTGATCTGACCATGATATAGATCCTATGTCTGACTGGGAGGATGCCTGTAGAATGTCTTTGGTACCCAGCAAGTAGTCAATCCTCGAATAAGTCTGGTGTGGGGGTGAAAAGAACGAGTAATCCCGCTGGCCCTGGTGTTGCGCCCTCAAAATATCAGTGAGCGAGAACTCTTTCAATATGTTTCTAAATTCTCTAGCATTTTTTTCCGTAGAATGTGGGTGCGGGGTTCCCTGTACGCTTGCTCTGGGGCTGCTATCATGTTCATATCTCCTACCAGGAGTAGTGTAGTTTTTGGTTGGGGGGATATACTATCACATAAGTCCCTCAGAAATTTCGTTTGGCTTTTATTTGGGGAGTATACATTCACTAAGATTATTTCTACCCCTGACAGGGTACAGTATAGGATTAGATATCTGCCCTCTGGGTCTGAGACCTCTTTGTTTAAAGTAAATGGGATATTGTGCTTGAAGAGTATAGCTACCCCTCTTTTTTTTTGCTGTGCAGGACGCATAGTATGCTTGAGGATAAATTCTTTTGAAGGTGTTCGGGGGGGATATAGTGTTAAAGTGGGTCTGTTGAAGGAATAGAATATCTCCATTTGTTTTCTTGAGTTCGTGTAGCGCAAGTTTTCTCTTTATTACAGAATTCAGCCCCTTTACGTTTAGTGATACTAGTTTTAGTGATGTTTTATTGGCCATTTTTCTTTTAATTGAATGAGGCCTTGTGGTCCCTCCACTTTCCCAAGGTGGTGGGGTGGCCTATGTCCTTCTATCGTGTATTTGTCTGGGTGAAATATTTTTGTATCAATGACCTCTGTGTCTCTAATTCCTCGGGTCCCTAGTTGATCTGTAATGGGGGGGTGCAGGGAAGGGGAGGGGGGGTGTGGGTAGCTGGGGAGGGGGGGGGATGGAGGATAGAAGAAAGGAAAAAGAAAAGAGAAAGTGGGCGATAACTGCGCCCCAACATAGTGACCCTCACCACGCTAAGGGGGAGAGAGTTGGGCATAATGCCCTCTGGAGACTTCTCGGTGTGTCCCGTCCCGGTACCCATTAGGGAACACCCGGAGCCCCCCGGAGGTATCTCTATAACCAAACAGAACTGTGTAGAACATTGTAAAACCACAACGTAGCATAATATAAAACAGGGTATTGGCAACAGAGGATTAAGTACTTAGGCCTAACATAGGGTTTAGTTGTTTTTAAACCTTATAGGAACCTGAAATGTAATTATTTTCTTTTCTAATACCTCTAGTTCTCTCTCTATGAGAGTCCTGACAGGATCTTCATTTTTGGTTTCACCACAAGATGGTGCCAAAGGATTGCCATTGTTCAGCATATCAAATAGCTTTTGACATTTACAGTAAGTTTAACCTGATATAACTGTTATAGACTTTGCTATAGAAGACTTTTCCCATTTTCCCGTTCTGGTGAGCCTAGTATTTAGACTTTAAGATAAACCTGAAACAATATAAAATAGTATAGGACAAGACATTGGCATCAGGGAATTAAATACTTAGGCTTAACATAAAGATTAGTTATTTCTGGACCTCATGAGCATCTAAAATGTATTTATTTTCCTTCTGGTTCTCTCTCCATGAAAGTCCCAGTATTACCGACAGTTTTTGAATTCGCCACAAGGTGGTGCCAGAGGATCAGCATTAAACAACATATAGAACAGATTTTAACAATTACAGTGATTTGTTCATGAACTGAGGTTTTCGTTTGGGGTATTTGCCGAGTTCAAAACATACTCTCTTCTATAGTAGCTATCTACCTAGCTAAAACTATTAACTTAGTTTAAACAACCCAAGCTCTAGAATCAGCCTCCCCTCACTCCTCAGAGTTGAGTCCCCCCACCCCCAACCATCACCCCACCCACACCACAGTCCCCGCATTTCTTTCTCAGGAGCTCACCGTTCGCCGGGTGTAGGGGGACAGGACCCCTCCCCCCCCCAAGTCCGACCTCAGCCAGATCTCCTCCCCACCACAAGCAAGCCATGGTGTGTGCGGTTTCCCACATAGCTAGGGGTGCCGATGCGGTAGAGAGCTCGGAACCATCTGGCGAGGACGGGGGGATGGGGGGGACCAAGGGGAGAAGGGCCAGGGGGGGGAGGCGGCGACGAACCGCACGGTGGACCCAGCGAGCGCTATGTCCCGCATGGAGAGGCGCACCGGAGGGGGCAGCGTAGCAGGCCGAAATATTTGCGACAACGCCGACGTGTAGGGCGAATGCCCCCCTGAGACTTGGGGGTAGCATCTCCTCACGATATCTCCCCAAGTGGTGTTTCGACCGCGGGTAACCAGGGGATCCATCAAGACAGCAGGGGGGCTGTGTGGGTTATCAGATCCCAGGGAGGGAGTATTGAGTCCAGCCCAGATACGGGGGCTGGATATCCAAAACAGCCGTTTTTCTTCCTTTCATCTAGGGGGTGTGGAAGCATACCTCTATTGCGCTTGTTTCACAAGTACAGGCGCAAAGGGGCTGGTCATCGCATGGGGATCTTTCTTCACTCTTCACGAGTTGGAATTCTCTGCGAGGCCAGTCTTTGCGAGGCTCGAGTAGTTTTTGCGGGGCGTTGGCTGTTCCGCTCTTCCTCGACCTCCTCAGCTGCAGCGTCGCCGCCGGCGTGGTGCAGTCCCAATCCTCTCAGGAAGCGGGGGCCAGCTTCAGGGGTAAGATACCGTGTGGAACTTCCCCCCTACTTGCATCACCAACTTGAAGGGAAACCCCCACCTGTACCCTACTTTACATTCTCGCAGTTTTTGCGTTATGGGGTTCAGCTCCCTTCGTCTGTCTATTGTTGCTTTCGACAGGTCGCTGTATATTTCACGGTGGGAGTTGCGGAATAGAATATCGCCTCTGTTCCTGCTGGCAGTAGATATTCTTTCTTTGATTGAGTACGAATGGAATCGTATGATTACATCTCTGGCTCTCTTGGGGTCAGAGGATTTGGGATCCAGGGACCTATGTGCTCGGTCCATTTCTATTTCCTCATGTTTGAGCTCAGGGATCAAGTGGGAGAAGAGATCTAGCAGGTAAGGTCACAGCAGATTGGTATCCAATGACTCAGGTATATAACGCACTCAGAGATTCTGGCGGCGGTCTCTATTTTCTTACTCTTCTGCATTTTCTTTTAATGCTCGGATTTCACAGCTCAGGCGGTTGATTTCGTCTTCAGCAGAGGAATAAGTTTGTTCAATTTCCTCTACTTTCTTTTGAATTGAGTCTGTTCTTTCGGCTAGGGTATCCATGTCTTTTCTGAGGGTAGTTATAGCTCTGGATAGGTCCTCCTGGAACCCCTGTCTCATTTGTGTGAAGAGCCCCTCTAGATAGTCCTTTGTTATTCCTGGACAAATCAGGAGAGAGCAGAGAGGCTAGCCGATCGTTCAGTTGAGCACGCCGGGCCGCCATCTTGGGTGGTCCCGCCGCCCTCCGTGGGTTTTAGTTGCGGCGTGAAGAAGCTAGTAACGCTTTGCTGGGAGGCTTTCTTCAGCTTACTGGTCATCCCCTGTGAGCCCCTTGTCCTCACCGAGACTTTAGAGACACTTTTCTATTGTTTGGAAAGTGTTATACCCGGCTATTCATCGGAGGGCTCCGGAGTGATCTCCTCAGGCGTCCATTCACCGTGACGTCACCGAAAGTCTCCTCCGCTCTGTATTCCTTTAACATATTAATGTGATATGTCTTATGCCTATCTGGCTCTACCTGTACAACATAATTGTACTCATTCATCTTTCGGATAACCGGGTACAGTCCCGAGCAGGCAGCCATCAGTTTGTTCTCCCGAGTGGGTTTGAGAACAAGAACCTGCTGTCCTGGGATGAATTCCCTGCTACGGGCATTCCGGTCATACCATTGCTTCTGCTTGATCTGAGCGGCCCTGAGGTGGTCCTGGGCCACCCCCATGAGCATCTCTAACCGGTCTCTGAGATCTACTACATACTGGATCACTGAAGCATCAGTAGCAGTAGCCTCCGCTTCCCATCCCTCCCGGAATAGGTCCAGAGGTCCACGTACCCTGCACCATATAGTAGCTCGAAGGGGAGAAGCCTGTAGATTCCTGCGGTATCTCTCGGTAGGCAAACAGCAAGTGCTGCAAATGAATCTCCCAGTCTTTCCCCTCCGCCTCTATAAAGGTCCGAAGCATCTGCTTCAGGGTACCGTTAAACCTCTCACATAATCCGTTTGTCTGGGGGTGGTAAGGGGTAGTGTGCCGGTGCTTTACACCACATGCCTCCCAGAGACAATGTAACAGTTCACTCATGAACTGCGACCCTTGATCGGTTAGTATCTCATTAGGGGAACCTACCCTAGCAAAGATGTTCAGTAACACTGCCGCTACTGTCCTGGCATCTATGGTGCCAAGCGCTACCGCCTCAGGGTACCGGGTGGCAAAATCCACCACCGTGAGGATGTAGCGCTTCCCTGACCTGCTATGAATCATAAGGGTTCCTACAAGGTCCATCGCTACCTTCTGGAAGGGTTCCCCTATTACCGGTGGGTTCAGGGGTGCCTTCACACGGTCGCCCACCTTACCTACCCGCTGGCAGGTGTCATAGGAGCGGCAGAAAGTGCCCACATCCCGGGACGCCCCTGGCCAGTAGTAACGCTGCACTAGCCGGGCTCACGTTCGGTTGACCCCCTGATGTCCCGCTAGCGGAATAGAGTGAACTACCCGTAGCAGTTGCTGTCGGTACCCCTGGGGCACTACTAGCTGTCGCTTACCGGTCAATCCCTCCTCTATCCCCAGGATCCCCGCTTCTCTATACAGGAGTCCCCGGTACCATAGGCAGTGATCAGTGCCCTCTCCTGCCTGAGACTCGGACGCCCGAAGTCTCACGCCGGCCAGGGTAGAAGGGTAGGGTCTGTCTTCACTGCCTCCTTAAACTGAGCTCCTAATTGTGGCCACCCCCCAGTCATGTCCATGTCGGGGCAATGGGGTACGGTAAGGGGAAACAGTAAGTTAGTCTGTGGTTGCAACTGAGCCTGGCTTACCTCCCCGGGCTCCTCCGCGTCCTCCGCTATCGTTGGTCCCAAATGTAGGGGGACTGGAGCCACCACAATCTGGCTCCAGGTGACTGCCGCTACGGCATCGGGTCTTGGTACCCGATCGTACGTGCAGGTCATCGGTCCCAGATCGTTGCCGAGGAGAACCTCCGCATCCAAACCGGGCAAAACCCCCACCTCCCGCACCCCCTGTCCCTCCCCACAATCCAAAAAGATCCTGGCAATCTGCAGGAATCGCGGCTCTCCGTCCGCCACTGTAATCTGCATCCCGGGTCCCGGGAGCAATTCCTCTGGTCGGACCATATCAGGTCGGACCAGGGTTACCGCAGCACCTGAATCCAGCAAGCCGACTGCTTGCCGGTCATTGACTGTGACCATTGCGAGGTGTCTGCTCCGGCCATCCGTCTGCTGCATCGCGGCACTGGGATGTCCTCCGCTCCTGGCTGTAGGCACCGAAGAAATCGGGACAGGCGTTGTATGGGACGTCTCGCTGGGAGTTGTTTCCATGATCGGCCCGGGATCCTTGGTGGAAGCCACCCGCACGCGGGCTACCAGCTGCGAAGCTGGGGTGCGTTGCCCCTGATGGGGTCTGCTGGAACGCAGGGGTTCCGGGCAATCCGGTCTGATGTGACCGGTGCCGTTGCAGTTGTAGCACCGGTGCTCATGCCGGAGCTCTCCTGACTTCGGTTTACTGCTGCCCGCAGGCGGCTTCTGAGTCCATTGGGGAGTGGTGACAGCCTTCTTGGCTGGGGCCGCCGCCGCTTTGGCCGCTGCCTTGGCGGGCATCAGTGCTCGGCTGGTGATGTAGTCATCCACGAGCCTCGCTGCCTCCTGGTGAGTCTTGGGCTTTTTATCATACACCCAAGCCCTCACCGCCGGAGAACACTGCTGCATGAGCTGCTCATGGAATATCAGGTCCAGCAGGACCTGGTAAATCTTTGCCCCACAGCCCTCCACCCATCGGATCCCGTACAATGCCATGCGGGTATCGTAAGTCACAAAAGACTCCAAGGGCTGTCTCTCTTCCAGCCAGAATTTGCCCCAGTAGGCTTCAGGGGTGAGGCCATATTGGAATAGCAATAGCTCTGTTAAATGACCATAGTCATCGGGATATTCCTCCGGGAGCGCCATCATGGTCTGCTTAGCCAGACCGGATAGCAAGGGGTCCAGTCGCATTACCCGGTGCTGGGGAAGCACTTTGTACCGCCGGCACTGCGTCTCAAAGTTCTTGAATACAAAAAAGGGGGGAGAACCGGCGCCTCTAAAATATAAAATCTGACCAAATATAAAGTCCAACAAGAATGAAGAGGAGTCCTGGGAGGAATCTTCAACGAAGTCTCAATCGGGACAGACAAACATATAAGACAAAGATAAAAAAAGACAAAAGAAAAAAGATCATAGTGTAACTTACAAAACAAACAAATAGCACTGAAAAGATTGATAAAAGGATTACTACAAATTTAATACAATGTAAAATAAATGAAACAACATACACATGTATGTGGGCTAGAGGCACTAATAAGGCTGTAACATCTGGTAGGGGTAAAATTGGAAAACTACTTACAGCAATGCTGAAAAGTAAAAGCCCGTAGAGCAACTTGTCTTTAAATTCAGACCAAATTCTCTGCAAAGGTGGAAACTGCAGCCTTCAGGGATCCACACCGCTGGAACAGCCGCTGCTAAACCACACACAGACTTTGGAGTGAGTGGGATGTATCGCAGAGGGGAACCGGAGCTGCATGCTGTGGAGGGATCGCCTGGCACCAAGCACACAGACCATCAGGTCGCGCGATGTGTGGGTGACGTCACACCTCGGCGCGAGAGCAGGGGGAACACCCAGGAAGGCAGAAAAGCTCAGAGGAGCTGAGGGAAAGTCTGAGAGGACAGTGCGCACACGGGGGGGGGAGATACAAATCTCAGCACCTGCCCCTGATGAAGTGACTGACGTCACGAAACATGTAGGGTGGTTTTTTATCTGGCTGAGATTTGTATCATCCCCTCCCCCCCCCCCGTGTGCGCACTGTCCTCTCAGACTTTGCCTCCATCTGCACCACATCTCTGCCCTCCATGGGCAGCCCGTATTCGCGGCACTTGTCCCGTATCTGAGCCCGGTTTCGGACTGTAGATGAGCCGGCAGCCTCGCTCATGGTTCAAGGCTTGTAGGTGTTAGGTATGAACAGTGAGGTGGTGTTATATGTCGTGGTATATGTTGTACACCCGTGTGTTCAATATCATTACCCTTAGGAACTCGCAATTCACCCGAGTTACAACTGTATTACAGAATCCCACAGTAAACTGTAATACAGGTTCAATTCAATCCCACCACTGCCACCAGTTTATTATATGCCTGTCCCGGTAACTTGTGATAGGATATAATATACACAAATAACTTGAATTGAACACGACTTAGATATAATAAAGATAGTTTATTCCTTATATAGGTGAACACACAAGATGATACAAATAACAGACAAGGTATAGCACTTACTTAGGGTTTGGGTAATGAAGCAATCAGGTATAGGATTAGCAATTCATACAGCAATCAGGCATCAAGTAGTTGGTAAAATCGAAGACACTGGGCATAGGGCTGCAACAGTTTATATGTGATTTCAGTCCTTTACACTGGCATTGAGTGCAAGTCATTGGAGGACAATTATCTGCACCCAATCTCTCCTTGCCAGCTAACATGGGAACATTGTGATCATGCCCCCCAACTAGTTGGCACATGCGTACTTCTGGCCCTTGGGGTCTCATTTCTTTAGCCCCACACAAAAGTCAGGGCGCCTACAAGTCTACCAGACCTTGATCTGTTCAGGAAACTCTTTGTCTGTAAGTGTGAATTACAGCACTTACAGACCACTCAAGCCCTGCGTTTCTCCGCCCTAATGTATAGAGCCAGAGTGGCTGAGCCTTTGATCAGGGGGTCTGTTGTAGACAATGGGTCGCCCCCCCGAGCATTTACATTAAACAGAGCCAGTAACTTTCGCAGGCTTTTATCCCCGCTTTGAAACACAGTACATTTTTTAATATCTATATATATTAAAATAATCCGTTCGGCTGGGCCGAGCGGGTTGAAACTTGCCAGACCCTCATGCCGGAGGGGAACAATGGGAAGATCATGGGGGACGCTGGGGAAAATGGGGAACGATGCGATGATCATGGGGGACGCTGGGGACAATGGTGAACGATGGGAAGATGATGGGGGATGCTACGGAGAATGGGGAACGATGGGAAGATCATGGGGGACGCTGGGGAAATTGGGAACGCTGGGATGATCATGGGGGACGCTGGGGACAAAGGTGAATGATGGGAACATCATGGGGACGCTGGGGAAAATAGGGATTGATGGGAAGATCATGGGGGACGTTGGGGAAAATGGGGAATGATGGGAAGATCATGGGGGACGCTGGGGACAATGGGGAATGATGGGAAGATCATGGGGACGCTGGGGAAAATGGGGAATGATAGGAAGATCATGAGGGACGCTACGGAGAATGGGGAACGATGGGAAGATCATGGGGGACACGGGAAAATGGGGAACGGTGGGAAGATCATGGGGGATGCAGAGGAAAATGGGGAACGATGGGAAGATCATGGTGTGGCGGTAGGGAGGGTTTGGCCCGGGGTTAACGGGGTTACCCCCCAAGGGCCCCCCTCTAATGTCGCCAGGGAGACAAGGGGTTAACTGGGCTGAGGCCCAGAAATGTGATTTTACCCTTGTTATAACCTGTAAATGTATTCTTCCCTGTTCCATTGTAATGTCTGGGTTAATCAGTACCTGCATAACACACACACTGGGTCATCAGGGGTTAATTGTGTAAGCCCAGTGGGCTAGTTAATGCGTTATCTGTGTATTCCCTTTGCCTCATGGGCCTGCAACTGCCTGTGTCAGCGTGTAAGTGGATTGCCTTGTATGGGTGGCCTCTTATGAGGAATAGCTGCAGGGCAGGGATGTCTGGAACATGAGGGGAATATTTTAACCTGTCTTGCCTGCCAGCAAGGTATTCTGAGCCTTGGGGTACAGCCTCCGGGTCACCCCCCAAGTACACACATATTAAAAATATAACTTTGTCATAAGAGGGACATATATTTTTGATAAAGTGACTTTTTGCAGTTTTTGAAATACACAGGCAGAATGCTAATGGTGTGCTAATGTACAGGCAGAATGCCTGTCTTTGTAATGCGTAAGGAACCAAATGGTGCCTCATATGAGTATTCACGTTTTGATATGCAAGCTTCCTCTCTGGAAATGCATATCAAAAGAGGAGTCTGAGCTAGGTGTGATACAGAGCTCAAGAAATAATTACCTAATTGGTTATGCGAAAAGCCAATAGCCCACTTCAAAAGGTTTTATTGATGGGGCCAGGGGGGGGGGGGCTACCCCCAACAGGATATCAAAAGTGAGTAACTTTATTAAATATAAGAATACTATGAGATGTCCTTGGCTGAACCGGCTAAGAATTACATAAGTGTATTGGCGGGAGTCAGCCGATCTTGGGGAGTCTAAACCCTGTATAGGTACCTGCTGCTAAATGCCAGATATTAATATCTCTATTAATGTTCATATTACAATGTAATTTTTGGTCTTCCTGCGAGCGTCAGGTGCCACAGACCGTATTAATATATCTCACCTGACTGTGTGTATTACGGAACGGAAGTTATGCAATGATTTGCAGTAAATATGAAATTTTGGTTGAAGTTCTGAGAAACTGCAGCCCCCCTGCTATGATAATGAGCAGGGAAGAGGATGTCTTTGTAAACGTGGTAACTCACATTTACACACCAAGGTTTCCTGCAGGAGTGAACATGGCAAATGTCCTCCCTGCTTCAAAGGGTTTATTGATGGGGGGGCTACCCCAAGCTGGAAGTCCCAAAATGAGCTTCAAAGGCTTCCAAGGGACATTTGCTAGCCGTCTCGGCACCTAAGGTTACAGATAGAGGGACAAACGGTATATAAACTAGCTGTCCACCCTCTATCAAGTTGTTCATGCTGTTCATGCAAAGTCTGCAGGCCTGCATGTCATCAGGCCTGTTGTTCTATACCATCTTGATTGCTGAGAAGAAATGCCATGCAATGTCTTGGGCTGATTGCTGGATGAAACTGCCAGTTCAGATGGGACTGTTTTCATTATTTTCATCTTTTAAGTAAGTGTCTATATTTTGCCTGTTATTGTATAATCTGTTGTGTTCACCTTTATCAAGGAATAAATTCTATTTATCATATCTAAGTCTCGTCCCAGTTCAAACCCAGGTATATATATATTTATATATAGTTTTGGTGTAAATTACAGCCTGTCGCAAGCTCTCGTGACACATGGGGATGCTGGCGAAAATGGGGAACGATGGGAAGATCATGGGGGGTGCTGGGGAAAATGGGGAACGATGAGAAGATCATGGGGGACGCTCAGGAAAATGGGGAACGATGGGAAGATCATGGGGGATGCTGGGGAAAATGGGGAACGATGGGAAGATCATGGGGGATGCTGGGGAAAATGGGAAACGATGGGAAGAGTATAGGGGACGCTCAGGAAAATGGGGAATGATGGGAAGATCATTGGCGCGCTGGGGAAAATGGGGAAAGATGGGAAGATCATGGGGGATGCTGGGGAAAATGGGGAACGATGGGAAGATCATGGGGGACAATGGGGAACAATGGGAAGATCATGGGGGACGCTGGGGAAAATGAGGAACGATGGGAAGATCATGGGGGACTCTGGTCAATGGGGAACGATGGGAAGATCATGGAGGACGCTGGTGAAAATGGGTAACGATGAGAAGATCATGGGGGACGCTGGGGAAAATGGGGAACGATGGGAAGATCATGGGGGATGCTGGGGAAAATGGGGAACGATGGGAAGATCATGGGGGACGCTGGGGACAATGGTGAACGATTGGAAGATGATGGGGGATGCTACGGAGAATGGGGAATGATGGGAAGATCATGGGGGACGCTGGGGAAATTTGGAACAATGGGATGATCATGGGGGAAGCTGGGGACAATGGTGAACGATGGGAACATCATGGGGGACGCTGGGGAAAATAGGGATTAATGGGAAGATCATGGGGGATGCTGGGGACAATAGGGTTCGATGGGAAGATCATGAGGGACGCTGGGGAAAATGGGGAACGATCGGAAGATCATGGGGACGCTGGGAAAAATGGGGAATGATAGGAAGATCATGAGGGACGCTACGGAGAATGGGGAACGATGGGAAGATCATGGGGGACACGGGAAAATGGGGAACGGTGGGAAGATCATGGGGGAGGCAGAGGAAAATGGGGAACGATGGGAAGATCATGGGGATTCTGGCGAAAATGGGGAACGATGGGAAGATCATGGGGGGTGCTGGGGAAAATGGGGAACGATGAGAAGATCATGGGGGACGCTCAGGAAAATGGGGAACGATGGGAAGATCATGGGGGATGCTGGGGAAAATGGGGAACGATGGGAAGATCATGGGGGATGCTGGGGAAAATGGGAAACGATGGGAAGAGTATAGGGGACGCTCAGGAAAATGGGGAATGATGGGAAGATCATGGGGGACCCTGGAGAAAATGGGGAATGATGGGAAGATCATGGGGAACGATGGGAACATGGGGGACGCTTGGGACAATGGGGAACGATGGGAAGATCATGGGGGACTCTGGTCAATGGGGAACGATGGGAAGATCATGGAGGACGCTGGTGAAAATGGGTAACGATGAGAAGATCATGGGGGACGCTGGGGAAAATGGGGAACGATGGGAAGATCATGGGGGATGCTGGGGAAAATGGGGAACGATGGGAAGATCATGGGGGACGCTTGGGAAAATGGGGAATGATGGGAAGATCATGGGGGACCCTGGAGAAAATGGGGAATGATGGGAAGATCATGGGGGACGCTGGGGAAATTTGGAACAATGGGATGATCATGGGGGAAGCTGGGGACAATGGTGAACGATGGGATCATCATGGGGGAAGCTGGGGACAATAGGGTTCGATGGGAACATCATGGGGGATGCTGGGGACAATAGGGTTTGATGGGAAGATCATGAGGGACGCTGGGGAAAATGGGGAACGATCGGAAGATCATGGGGGATGCTGGGGAACGATGGGATATGATCATACCATCGTTCCCCAGCGTCCCCATGGTCTTCCCATTGTTCCCCATTTTCCAAAGCATCCCCCATGATCTTCCCATCATTTCCCATCGTTCCCAGCATCCCCCATGATCTTCCCATCGTTCCCCATTGTTCCAAGCGTCCCCCATGATCTTCCCATCGTTCCCCATTGTCCCCAGCATCCCCCATTTTGTTCCCATCATTCCCCATTTTCCCCAGCGTCCCCATGATCTTCCCTTCGTTCCCCATTTTCCCCAGTGTCCCCCATAATCTTCCCTTTGGTCCCCATTTTCCTTAGCGTTCCCCATTGTCCCCAGCATCCCCCATGATCTTCCCATTGTTCCTCATTTTCCCCAGCGTCCCCCATCATCTTCCCATCATTCCTCATTTTCCCCAGCGTCCCCCATGATTTCCTATCGTTCCCCATATTCCCCAGCATCCCCCATGATCTTCCCATTGTTCTGCATTTTCGCCAGCGTCCCCATGATTTCCTCACCATCCCCCATTATATTCCCATTGTTCCCCATTTTCCCCAGCGTCCCCAATGATATTCCCATCGCTCCCCATTTTCCCAAGCTTCCCCCATGATCTTCCCATCGTTCCCCATTTTCCCCAGCGTCCCCATGATATTCCCATCGTTCCCCATTTTCCCCAGCATCCCCCATGATCTTCCCATCATTCTCCATTGTTCCCAGCGTCCCCCATGATCTTCCCATCATTCCCCATTGTCCCCAGCGTCCCCCATGATCTTCCCATTGTTCCCCATTTTCCCCAGCATCCCCCATGATCTTCCCATCGTTCCCCATTATTTCCAGCATCCCCATGATCTTCCCATCGTCCCCCATGATCTTCCCATCATTCCCCATTTTCCCCTGCGTTCCCTATGATCTTCCCATTGTTCCCCATTTTCCCCAGTGTCCTCCATGATCTTCCTATCGTTCTCCATTTTCCCCAGCGTCCCACATGATCTTCCCATCGTTCCTCATTTTCCCCAGCGTCCCCATGATCTTCCCATTGTTCCCCATTTTCCCCAGCGTCCCCATGATCTTCCCATCATTCCCCATTGTCCCCAACATCCCCCATGATCTTCCCATTGTTCCCCATTTTCCCCAGCGTCCCCCATGATCTTCCCATCATTCCCCATTATTCCCAGCATCTCCATGATCTTCACATCGTCCCGCATGATCTTCCTATCATTCCTCATTTTCCCCTGCGTCCCCTATGATCTTCCCATTGTTCCCCATTTTCCTCAGCGTCCCCATGATCTTCCCATTGTTCCCCATTTTCCCCAGCGTCCCCATGATATTCCCATCATTCCCCATTGTCCCCAGCATCCCCCATGATCTTCCCATCATTATCCATTTTTCCCAGCGTCCCCCATGATCTTCCCATCGTTCCCCATTTTCCCTAGCGTCCCCATGATCTTCCCATCGTTTCCCATTGTCCCCAGCGTCTCCCATGATCTTCCCATTGTTCCCCATTTTCCTCAGCATCCCCCATGATCTTCCCATCGTTCCCCATTATCCCCAGCATCCCCATGATCTTCCCATCATTCCCCATTTTCCCCAGCGTCTCCCATGATCTTGTGATTGTTCCCCATTTTTGCCAGTGTCCCCCATGATCTTCCCATCGTTCTCCATTTTCCCCAGCGTCCCCCATGATCTTCCCATTTTCCTCAGCGTCCCTATGATATTCCCATCGTTCCCCATTTTACCAAGCTTCCCCCATAATCTTCCCATCATTCCCCATTGTTCCCAGCGTCCCCCATGATCTTCCCATCATTCCCCATTGTCCCCAGCATACCCCATGATCTTCCCATCGTTCCCCATTTTTCCCAGCGTCCCCCATGATCTTCCCATCGTTCCCCATTTTTCCTAGCGTCCCCATGATCTTCCCATCGTTTCCCCATGTCCCCAGCGTCTCCCATGATCTTCTGATTGTTTCCCATTTTCCCCAGTGTCCCCCATGATCTTCCCATCGTTCCTCATTTTCCCCAGCATCCCCCATGATCTTCCCATCGTTCCCCATTGTCCCCCATGATCTTCCCATCGTTCCCCATATTCCCAAGAGTCCCTCATGATCTTCCCATTGTTCTTCATTATCCCAAACGTCCCCCATGATCTTCCCATCGTTCCCCAGCGTCCCCCATGATCTTCCCATTGTTCCCCATTTTCCCCAGCATCCCCTATGATCTTCCCATCGTTCCCCATTATTCCCAGCATCCGCATGATCTTTCCATCGTTCCCCATTGTCCCCAGCGTCCCCCATGATCTTCACATTGTTCCCCATTGTCCTCAGCGTCCCCCATGATCTTCACATCGTTCCCCATTGTCCTCAGCGACCCCCATGATCTTCACATCGTTCCCCATTGTCCCCAGCGACCCTCATGATCTTCCCATCGTTCCTCATTTCCCCAGAGTCCCCCATGATCTTCCCATCGTTCCCCATTTTCCCCAGCATCCCCCATGATCTTCCCATCGTTCCCCATTTTCTCCAGCGTCCCCCATGATCTTCCCATTGTTCTCCATTTTGTCCAGCGTCCCCCATGATCTTCCCATCGTTCCCCATTTTCCCCAGCGTCCCCCATGATCTTCCCATCGTTCCCCATTATTCCCAGCATCCCCATGATCTTCCCATCATTCCCCATTTCTCCAGCGTCTCCCATGATCTTCTGATTGTTTCCCATTTTCCCCAGTGTCTCCCATGATCTTCCCATCGTTCCTCATTTTCCCCAGCGTCCCCCATGATCTTCCCATTGTTCCCCATTGTCCCCCATGATCTTCCCATCGCTCCCCATTTTCCCCAGCGTCCCCCATGATCTTCCCATTGTTCCCCATTTTCCCAAGCGTCCCTCATGATCTTCCCATTGTTCTTCATTTTCCCAAACGTCCCCCATGATCTTCCCATCGTTCCCCAGCGTCCCCCATGATCTTCCCATTGTTCCCCATTTTCCTCAGCATCCCCCATGATCTTCCCATCGTTCCCCATTATTCCCAGCATCCGCATGATCTTTCCATCGTTCCCCATTGTCCCTAGCGTCCCCCATGATCTTCACATCGTTCCCCATTGTCCTCAGCGTCCCCCATGATCTTCACATCGTTCCCCATTGTCCTCAGCGACCCCCATGATTTTTACATCGTTCCCCATTGTCCCCAGCGTCCCCCATGATCTTCCCATCGCTCCCCATTTTCCCCAGAATCCCAATGATCTTCCCATCGTTCCCCATTTTCCCCAGCATCCCCCATGATCTTCCCATCGTTCCCCATTTTCTCCAGCATCCCCCATGATCTTCCCATTGTTCCCCATTTTGTCCAGCGTCCCCTATAATCTTCCCATCGTTCCCCATTTTCCCCAACGTCCCCCATGATCTTCCCTTCATTACCTATTTTCACCAGCATCCCCCATGATCTTCCCATCATTCCCCATTTCTCCAGTGTCCCCATGATCTTCCGATCGTTTCCCATTTTCCCCAGTGTCCCCCATGATCTTCCCATCGTCCCCCATTTTCCCCAGCATCCCCCATGATCTTCCCATCGTTCCCCATTTTCCCCAGAGTCCCCCATGATCTTCCCATCATTCCCCATTTTCCGCTGCGTCCCCATGATCTTCCCATCGTTCCCCATTGTCCCCAGCGTCCCCCATGATCATCCCATCGTTCCCCATTCTCCCCAGCGTCCCCCATGATCATCCCATCGTTCCCCATTTTTCCCCAGAGTCCCCCATAATCTTCCCATCGTTCCCCATTTTTCCCCAGCGTCACCCATGATCTTCCCATCATTCCCCATTTTCGCCAGCGTCCCCAATAATCATCCCATCATTCCCCATTTCCCCAGCGTCCCCAATGATCTTCCGATCGTTTCCCATTTTCCCCAGCGTCCCCCATGATCTTTCCATCGTTCCCCATTTTCCCCAGCGTCCCCATGATCTTCCCATCGTTCCACATTTTCCCCAGCGTCCCCCATGATCTTTCCTTCATTACCTATTTTCACCAGCGTCCCCCGTGATCTTCCCATCATTCCCCATTTTCCGCTGCGTCCCCATGATCTTCCCATCGTTCCCCATTGTCCCCAGCGTCCCCCATGATCATCCCATCGTTCCCCATTCTCCACAGCGTCCCCCATGATCATCCCATCGTTCCCCATTTTCCCCAGAGTCCCCCATAATCTTCCCATCGTTCCCCTTTTTCCCCAGCGTCACCCATGATCTTCCCATCGTTCCCCATTTTCGCCAGCGTCCCCAATAATCATCCCATCATTCCCCATTTCCCCAGCGTCCCCAATGATCTTCCGATCGTTTCCCATTTTCCCCAGCGTCCCCCATGATCTTTCCATCGTTCCCCATTTTCCCCAGCGTCCCCATGATCTTCCCATCGTTCCACATTTTCCCCAGCGTCCCCCATGATCTTCCCTTCATTACCTATTTTCACCAGCGTCCCGCATGATCTTCCCATCATTCCCCATTTCTCCAGTGTCCCCATGATCTTCCCATCGTTCCCCATTTCCCCAGTGTCCCCCATGATCTTCCCATCGTTCCCCATTTTCTCCAGCGTCCCCCATGATCTTCCCATTGTTCCCCATTTTGTCCAGCGTCCCCTATGATCTTCCCATCGTTCCCCATTTTCCCCAGCATCCCCCATGATCTTCCCTTCATTACCTATTTTCACCAGCGTCCCCCATGATCTTCCCATCATTCCCCATTTCTCCAGTATCCCCATGATCTTCCGATCATTTCCCATTTTCCCCAGTGTCCCTCATGATCTTCCCATCATTCCCCATTTTCCCCAGCATCCCCCATGATCTTCCGATCGTTTCCCATTTTCCCCAGCGTCCCCCATGATCTTCCCATCGTCCCCCATTTTCCCCAGCATCCCCCATGATCTTCCCATCGTTCCCCATTTCCCCAGTGTCCCCCATGATCTTCCCATCGTTCCCCATTTTCCCCAGCATTCCCATTATCTTCCCATCGTTCCCCAGCGTCCCCCATGATCTTCACATTGTTCCCCATTTTCCCCAGCGTCTCCCATGATCTTCCCATCGTTCC
Organism: Ascaphus truei; assembly: GCF_040206685.1. NCBI lineage: Eukaryota > Metazoa > Chordata > Amphibia > Anura > Ascaphidae > Ascaphus > Ascaphus truei. The sequence continues at coordinate 12,243,674 of NC_134491.1, forward strand.
CCATTTTCCCCAGCATCCCCCATGATCTTCCCATCGTTCCCAATTTTCCCTAGCATCCCCATGATCTTCCCATTGTTCCCCATTTTCCCCAGCATCCCCCATGATCTTTCCATCATTCCCCAGCGTCCCCCATGATCTTCCCATTGTTCCCCATTTTCCCCAGCGTCACCCATGATCTTCCCATCATTCCCCATTATTCCCAGCATCCCCATGATCTTCCCACCGTTCCCCATTGTCCCCAGCATCCCCCATGATCTTCCCATTGTTCCCCATTTTCCCCAGCGTCCCCCATGATCTTCCCATCATTCCCCATTTTCCCCAGCGTCCCCATGATCTTCCCATCGTTCCCCATTTTCCCCAGCGTCCCCCATGATCTTCCCATCATTCCCCATTTTCCCAAGCATCCCCATGATCTTCCCATCGTTCCCCAGCGTCCCCCATGATCTTCCCATTGTTCCCCATTTTCCCCAGCGTCCCCCATGATCTTCCCTTCGTTCCCCATTGTCCCCAGCGTCCCCCATGATCTTCCCGTCATTCCCCATTTTCCCCATTGTCCCCCCATGATCTTCCCATCGTTCCCCATTTTCCCCTTCATCCACCTTGATCTTCCCATCATTCCCCATTTTCCCCATCGTCCCCCATGATATTCCCATCATCCCCAAGGATCTTGCCATCGTTCCCCATTTTCGCCCTCGTCCCCCATGATCTTCCCATCGTTCCCCATTTTCCCCATCGTCCCAAATTATCTTGCCATTGTTCCCCATTTTTCCCATCGTCCCCCGTGATCTTCCCATCATTCCCCATTTTCCCCATCGTCCCCCATTTTCCCCATCGTCCCCCATGATCTTCCCATCGTTCCCCATTGTCCCCCATGATCTTGCCATCGTTCCTCATTTTCCCCGTCATCCCCCATTATATTCTCTTGATAGGAAGATAATGGGGGATGATGGGGGATGATGGGAAGACCATGGGGAATGATGGGGATGATGGGAAGATCATTTGGCATGACGGGGAATGATGGGAAGATCATGGGGAATAATGGGAAGATCATGGAGCATGATGGGGAATGATGGGAAGATCATGGGAGATGATGGTGAATGATGGGAAGATCATGGGGGATTATGGGGAATGATGGGAAGATCATGGGGAATGATGGGAAGATCATGGGGATGATGGGAAGATCATGGGGGATGATGGTGAATGATGGGATGATCATGGTGAATGATGGGGTATGATGGGAAGATCATGGGGAATGATGGGAAGATCATGGGGGATGATGGTGAAAGATGGGAAGATCATGGAGCATGATGGGAAGATCATGGGGTTTGATAGGGAATAATGGGCAGATCATGGGGGTTGATGGGGAATGATGGGAAGATCATGGGGGATATTGGGGAATGATGGGGGATGATGGGAAGATCATGGTGGATGCTGGGGAATGATGGGAAGATCATGGGGATGATGGGGAATGATGGGAAGATCATGGCGAATGATAAGGAATGATGGGAAGATCATGAGGGATGATGGGGAATGATGGGAAGATCATTTGGGATGATGGGAAGATCATGGGGGATGATGGGGAATGATGGGAAGATTGTGGGGGTGATGGGGAATTATGGAAAGATCATGGGGGTGATGGGAATGATGGGAATATCATGGGGGATGATGGGAAATGATGGGAAGATCATGGGTTTTTATAGGGAATGATGGGGATGATGAGGAATGATGGGAAGATGATGGAGAATGATGGAAAGACGATGGGGGTAATGGGAAATGATGGGTAGATCATGGGGGATGATAGTGAATGATGGGAAGATCATGGGTTTTGATAGGGAATGATGGGGATGATGGGGAATGAGGGAAAAACGATGGGGGATGATGGGAAGATGATGGGGGATGATGGGGAATGATATGGAATGATGGGAAATGATGGGGAATGATGGAAAGACGATGGAGGGTGGTGGGGAATGATGTGTAGATCATGGGAGATGATGGTGAATGATGGGAATATCATGGGTTTTGTTAGGGAATGATGGGGATGATGGGCAGATGATGGGCAGATGATGGGGAATGATGGAAAGACGATGGGGGATGGTGGAAAGACAATGGGGGATGATGGGGAATGATATGGAATGATGGGGAATGATGGGAAGATGATGGGAAGATGATGGGTGATGATGGGGAATGATGGGAAGATGATGGGAAGATGATGGGTGATGATGAGGAATGATGGGAAGATGATGGTACAGTACATATATTGTTTTACACCTGCAGCCAAGCAGGGTTTTTACATTAGGAGAGGAGATTCAGGGGTCCTCGGGTGGCTGAGTCTTGTTGTGTCCCATGTTTTAGCAGTGGCTACCCATTCTGTGTCTGTGATGTGCAGGCAGGTGGCTCCCTTCCACTGAACATATCACAACACAGCAGCTTATATAAGAAACTCCAGTGATATTCATCTCTTTCATGACGTTTCCTCGGGCTCCTTACAGGTGCAGTCACCTCCTAGCAAAAGTGAATGAACTCAGCCATGTAACATGCCCCCTTTCATTTGTTTCTCAATTTCATTTCTGCTTAAGGAGTAGCTCAGCAGCTGCCTTTGGAGTGGGTGGAGTTCACTGAATATATTATATTACCCAGAATCCAATTTAATGTAATCCATTTAGAATGGTTATCAGTGAATTAAAAGCTCACAAGCTGGGCAGTGTCACACAAGGGCTAGGCCCCCCAGCACCCCACTGCGCCTTTTGCATAAATGTATAGGCTATATATATATATAATCCACAAGAGGCCAGTCAGCACACTGTAATGAAGCAAAAAAGCAGAGGCTAGTCCCATAGAGAAACACACAGCATACGAACCAATCCAAGAACGTGGCTTACGTGTGTCTATGTTTTGAATACAGGCTTTTTTTTTTAGATTAACCCCGTGCAGTTTGCTGTCTCTTTACTGGTCCTTGGATTGGTTCGTATGCTATATATATATACAGAAGGAGACAAGCGTCAGGGTACCTTTGGTGGTCACATATAACCCACACCTAGGAGACCTACGCAAGATCACCAGGAAACTACAACCCATCCTCCAGGAAGATACAAGACTGCAACAGGTCTTCCCTGAAGCACCCTTATTATCATACAGACAACCCCATAATCTCAAGAATATTATGGTGAGAGGAGTAAAGTATTCAGCAGTACAACTGAATGCGGGACGAAACCATGCCAGGACCCAAGATGCAAAACCTGCGCAATGCTCTACACAGCGGACACAATACAAATACCACACAGGAATCGGGAATACAAAATCAGAGGAAGGTTCACCTGTTCCTCCAACAATGTCGTGTACCTCATCATGTGCATGAAATGCCCAGGGGGCTGCTACTACATAGGTGAGACAGGGCAGGGGCTAAACAAGAGAATGAACCTGCATCGCCACAGCATCACGCGCGGAACAAGAGACAGTCCTGTCGGCGAACATTTCTCTGACTCTGGCCATAAGATGAACGATCTGAGGGTTGCCATACTCATAGGTAATCTTAAAAGACCGAAAGAGATACGGTTGCATGAATACAAATTTATGCAACTGTTCGGGACACTTAGCGGTGGCCTAAACAGAGATCGAAATTTTATGAGTCATTACTGACAGTAGTGAACTCTCTTCCCATGAGCGCTATAGGCCATGTCTGTACATACTGTGCTATATGTATGCACACACAGCTGTCTCTTACACATACTTATACTCCTTGTTTTTCCATCCCTATACACCTATAGGGACCACATAGTATCCACACACACTTTTGGTTGTGCTACAATCTCTCACATTTCCACACCTACCCACACCATTTATATCCACTCCCACTCCACACACACCTTTTGTAAGCACTGTATATACTGTGGGATCTCCATTAATTTATATTCACACAGATACACACACACACTCTTACATCACTTGCTTTCAGGAACCTTTTGACACCTCTAGCCATAAAACACATCCACACCTGGGGAAGGACTAGCACAGATAACATTCCAAGAGACACTGTTTTTAAGTATACCTTTTGCTTGCTTCATTCATTGTAACATCGCCGGAAGAAGAGATCAGTGTATCTCGAAAGCTCGCACAAATAAAAGCATTTCGTTAGCCACAGAACGGTATCATCTATTTATTTTTTGATTATTGAAGCTCGGCTAACACGGTACTGATACCTCTACATATATATAATTAACATGCAATAGGGTGCTGGTAAGTACACAGCCTTTGAAGTGGGTGATCCTGGCTTGAATTCCAGAGTTGGCTTCTTGTGACCTTAGATGAGTCACTTTATCTCCATGTGCCATATACAGCGCTGTGGACACTGTCAGCGCATTAAGAGGATGTATTATTTATCAGTGGTCAAAGTGTGATAGTATTACAGCGTATGGAGTACCCCGCCATGCTTATTTACAGACCCAAAGTACCACTATGTTCTTATTCATACACAGCAGCTCTATTTCTTGTTGAATTAAAAGACGTTGCTTTTAGCGAGACCACCCCCTTCCTGTTTATAGAACATTATTATTGCTTCCATCTTTCTAGCCCACGGCAATGACTAAATATAGTTTGCGGGTTTTCATTGCTCACTACTGTTTTAAGTGTCTTTCACTGAATATTATTACATACTTTAGAAATCCCCAAACATGTCAGACCTGTGAAAACTCACTACGTGGGCATCAAACAATAACAATCCGGAATCTTCCGGAGCGATTAATTCTACGTTGGATAATATTCTATATTTTTGATAATAAAAACATCAAAGTAAAGGCAATTTAAGTAAAGATTTTTGTTGAAAATAACGATAATGTATTATTGCATGTAGTATAGGATGACCTATAGTATATAGACCTGCAGTATTGGGTGACCTATCGCAGCGGTGCGCAAACTGGGGGGTGCAAGATTGTGTAAGGGGGCGCAGGCAGCAGGCGGCGATTTTTGCCAGGAGCAGAGAAAAGCAGTTGGTAGCTGCTATTTCTCTTTCGGCCATTAGGTGGCGCTGTGCTACACAGCTCCTGCAATTCTTCCTTAGGCCCGGGCCATAGAGGGGGGGGAGCCGTGCTGAGGCGAGCGGACGCTGAGGCTCGCCTGCAGAAGCTGGGCGATTTCATGCCCATACAGGTGAGCCAGCGTCCGCGATCGGAGGTGGGGGGAGACTGTAGGGAGGTGGGGCAGTGACGTCGCTGGGCCAATCGCCCGCGACGCACTGACGTCGACGTCACGGCGCCGACGTCACGGCGCCGTGACGTTGACGCAGCCCCACTCTCATTGGAGGGTTTCAGCCGACAGCGCGCTGAAAAACAGCTTGGCGCTCGGCTGAAACCTCCAACTCCTCCGTACGCCTGCGGACGCTCGCGTGAGCCCCCTCTCAAGGCATCCTCATTGAGGATGCAGGGGCTCAGCGCGAAGCGTCCGCACGCCTCAGCACGGGCTGTCCATCTATGGACACGGCCTTATTCTTATTGCATGCAGCGTGATGAGAGTGTGAGTGTCAGAGAGTGACATGAGGAGGGGGGTGAGTGGGACATGGGGAGGGAGGTGAAAGCGTGACATGGGGAGGGAGGTAAGAGTGTGTGAGGAGGGGTGAGCGGGTGGGGGGGTGAGAGTGTGGGGGGGGTGAGAGTGTGAGTGTGACATGGGGAGGGGGTGAGAATAAGTGTGACAGTGTGACATGGGGAGGGGGGAGGGGGGAGGTGAGAGTGTGGGGGTGAGAGTGTGACATGGGGAGGAGGGCTGAGTGTGCAGGGGTGAGTGTGACATTGGGGGGTGAGTGTGGAGGGGTGAGAGTGTGACATGGGGAGGGGGTGAGTGGGAGGGGTGATTGTGACATGGGGAGGAGGGTGAGTGTGGAGGGGTGAGTGTCATGGGAGAGGGGGGTTGGCCCGGTATTAAAGGGGTTACACCCCATTTGGCCACCCCCTGCTCTCACTTGGGAAGCAAGGGGTTAACTGGACTGCGGTCCAGTAATGTGTTTTTACCCTGCTTCAGCACCCAAATGTGTATTCCCCTGTAAATGTGTATTGTTCCCATTCCAGTGTCTGCACCAACACAAACACTGGGATCGATGTGGGAGTGAAAGGGTTAGTAGTTACGGAGTGATTATAGCCCTTTGTTCCATTTTCCCGCCTTTGCAGGCTCCATTTTGCAGCTCCCCTTAGGTCGCCGTTGCAGCTCCATATGATCTGGGGAAATTGGCAATTTGGGCCCCTTTTCATCAGAAGACCTGCTGGTGGCGCCCGAGAGGAGGAGCGGCTGTTCCCCATTGTAAGTCAATGAAGCCATTCATTTCAATGGGGATTCCTCGATGCCGACCTCCAGGAATGGGTTGGCAGCCATCCAAACCGCAGACCACAGAAGCGGATACATTGTCTAAAAAAGAGCATTGATCACATTAGGTCAAGTTCAATCATAATTGGCGTGGGAAACTTAGGTTCTAGGGCACCAAGGAATACAATTCTTTTTGCCCCTAGACCCTAGGAACCCCCACACTCGACCACCACCGGGTCCGTGAATGAAGGACCCCCATAAAGGGTCGCGCTCGCCACGAGGGTTGCGCCATTGACTTTAATGGGAGCGGAGGTCCCATTGAATCCTATGGCGGCGCCGGCCCATGCATTTCCTATGGAGGCGCCAGCCATATTGATTCTAATGGAGGAAAGCCGCGTGGCTTTGAAACGGCTAAGTCCGAAAGTGTGAAAAGTGTAAGCTTATACCCCCGGATCTGTGAGTACCAGAGGGCTGGGATTTTGGTCGCAGGTAGTCACTGTTCCGGCATGACTGCATGGCCATTTCCAGCCCTCTCCGATCAACCAGACAGAGGATGGGCAAATGTGAAAATTGTGATTTCTCCATTGACTTCAATGGCGGAATTGCTCCATTGAAAGCCTAGAGCGGCGGAGCCCATTGATTTCAATGGGGGAGTGAAACGCAGATATTTCTTTTAGCTTATAGCGGAGAATCCTGCATTAAAGTTAATAGGGGATTTTAACTTGTTTTTTGTATCTCCAGTTCTGGGGGTCGTAGAAGGCTGATATTTGGCCACTATGGGAAGGGTCCGAGGACCTGGCAAATTTCAGCACGCTCAGACCCACAGAACGGATTATTTTAATATGTGTAGATATTAAAGAAAGCATTGTATTTTGGGTCTGGTAGAAAAACCCAGAGCCCATATGGTATGTTAATGCTCATGGGGGAGACAAGTGGTCTACAATAAACCCCCTGGTCAAAGGCTCCCCCACACTGCTTGTGTATGCTAGCACAAAGGAAAGCAGGACGTGGGTACTTTATGATAAGTGTTGTGTTTCACACCTTGGGACAAAGGTTTTCCTGTCCCAAGCAGACTTTCAGATGCCGGTTTTGTGGGAGCGGGGCTAGGGAAATAAGCCCCTGATTAGAATAATATCCACGCAGTGGGCAGGTATTACGTTGCCTCTCAAGTGAGGTGGCAAGGAGGGATTGGGTGCAGATAATTGTCCTCCAATGACTTGCACTCAATGCCAGGGTATAGGAGTGAAACTCCATATAAACGAGTGTAAGCTCTATGCCCAGTGTCTTTTCGTGCTTTTACATGATGTCTTCACTTGAACCTGTATTGCTGAATGAATTGCCAATCCTGTACCTGATTGCTTCATTGTCCAACCCTTAAGTAAGTGTCTATTTCTTGTCTGTTATTTGTATCATCTTGTGTGTTCTCCTTCTTTAAGGAATAAATTATATTTATTATATCTAAGTCGTGTTCAATTCAACCCAGATATTTTGGTGTATATTATACCCTGTCACAAGCTACCGTGACAGTGAGTGTGACATGGGGAGGGGGGGGTGAGTGTGGAGGGGTGAGAGTGTGGCATGTGGAGGGGGGGTGAGTATGGAGGGGTGAGAGTGTGACATGGGGAGGGGGGTGAGAGTGTGAGTGACATGGGGAGGTGGGGTGAGAGTGTAACAGTGTGACATGGGGAGGGGGGTTGAAAGAGACATAGGGATGGGAGAGACTCTGACGGGAGGGTGAGAGAGACACTGGCAGGAGGGAGAGAGAGACACTGGTGGGAGGGAGAGAGAGACACTGGTGGGAGGGAGAGAGAGACACTGGCGGAAGGGAGAGAGAGACTGGCGGGAGGGAGAGACACAATGGCTGGAGGGAGAGTGTGACAGAGACACTGGGGGGAGGGAGAGACAATGGCTGGAGGGAGAGTGTGAGAGAGACACTGGGGGAGGGAGAGTGTGAGAGAGACACTGAGGGGAGGGAGGGACACTGGTGGGAGTAAGAGACAAACAATGGCTGGAGGGCAAGTGAGAGAGACACAAGGGGGAGGGAGATAGAGAGAGACACACACACTGGGGGGAGAGAAAGAGAGAGTGGGGAGGGAAAGACACTGAGGGGAGGGATAGAGAGAAGAGACACTGCAGGGGGGGTGAGAAATACTGGGAGAGGGAGAGACTTGGAGAGGAGTGTAAGACTGTGGAAGAGGGGAGAGAGGTCCTGATGTGGCGGGAAGAGAGAGATTAATAATACAGCATAAATGGGGACACTATTAGACAAATATCAAAATATTTATTTTTAAGTGATGTAATTTGTTATAGTTTTTTTGTAGACGCGTGGCGGGGGCGTTACAAAGGGACGCGTCACATGCGCTGACGTCATGTGATTTTGTTTACATCAGGCAGGGGGGGGGTCCGAGAAATTTCATGGATGAAAAGGGGGGATCGGCATAAAAAGTTTGCTCACCCCTGACCTATAGTATATAGACCTGTAGTATAGGGTGACCTATAGTTTATAGACCTGTAGTATAGGGTGAAAGAGGGGAATAGGGTGCTCAACCCCAGTGTAACTTCATCACATGTAATTCATCTCAAATTTAGTTTTTTGTCCCTTGTAGAGTGAAACCAATAGGAGTGGCTGTGCGCTATTTGCTCTGTGTTTTTGCTGTAGTATAGGGTGACCTATAGTATATCCAAAATTCTATCCAAAGTCATGGGAAAATGTGTCCACTCCCAATTAAGCAATTACTATACCAAGACAAATTTCGCCCCAAACACTCCACCGTAAATACCCTGCTAAAAGTTTGCAATGAAATCCAGTGTGGAATGGAACGGGGTCAACTCACTGGTGCAGTATTCCTAGATTTTGCAAAGGCTTTTGATACTGTTGATCATGCTATCCTGCTTAACAAACTCCAGAGCTCTGGAATAGGGAAACATGCTTTAAACTGGTTTCAGTCCTACCTATCAGGTAGATCCCAACATGTGTCCATCTCAGGCTCTAACTCCAACCCCTGGATATCACCTGTGGTGTCCCGCAAGGCTCTGTTCTGGGGCCCCTACTCTTCTCAGTGTTCATTAATGATCTTCCCACAGCTTGTAAGGAAGCCTCAATACACATGTATGCAGATGACACAATCCTATATGCACACAGCCATAGCCTCTCTGACCTTCAACACATACCCGGTACTTCAGTCTGACTTTTTGAGACTCGAAAACTGGATTTCCCAAAACAAACTGTTTTTAAACACTGATAAGACTGTAACAATGGTATTTGGGACCAAGACTAATATTTTTTAAAGCTTCCAGTGACTGAGCTCCAGATTAGAACCAACGCTAACACCACCCTAAGGCTAAGGCCCCGCTCCCTCAGTCAGCGCACCCGCACTGCAGACAGGCGGGGCGCTGACAGACACAGACCGCGATATGCGGTCTGTAGGGAGCTGGGAGCCAGAGTGGGAGGGAGGCGGGAGTGGGGGGGAGGGAGGCGGGAGTGGAGAGGAGGGGGGGGGAGGGGGCGGGAGTGGGAGGGAGGGGGGCGGGATCTGGTCGTGGTGCCGTCCACCCCCCCACACACATACACATACATACACACACACACACATATACACACACACATATACACATACATACACACACACATACATACACACTCACATACTTTAACCCGCAGTTCCTTCCCTGCTCCCGCCCAAGGCGCCTCCCATCTAGCTCCTTCCCTTCTCCCCATTGGCTGACTCGCGTACCACGTGACGCGTCAGCGCCGAAATTCACAAGATTCTTGCAGCATCGGCCCGCTGACGCGTCACAGTACGTAGTCAGCCCTGCCGGAAGGAGGCAGCGGGGGCAGGGACCATTCGGACAGGGGTCTGGTGATTCGCGGCCGCGCGCCCCGCCGGCCACAGCGGGTTCGCAGCCTTACCCATCACTAGTTTTAAATACCTGGGCATATGGTTTGACTCCCACTTAACATTCGGGATGCACATTGATACCCTGACAACCAAGACCTATGCCAAACTAGGGGTACTTTACAGGAACAAATCCTCCCTAAGTCTCCTGGTCAGAAAGCGTATCGCACAGCAGATGCTAATGCCAATTATTGCTTACGGAGACATAGTATATGACTCAGCGCCTCAAACCCACCTTAGCAAACTTGACACCCTCTACAATTCAATTTGTCGTTTTGTTCTCCAATGCAACTACAACACACATCACTGCAAAATGCTCAAAGAACTAGATTGGTCATCACTCGAGTCTAGGCGCAAAGTTCACCTTTCCTGTCTTGCCTTCAAATTCTTTATGGGCAAGCTACCCAGCTATATCAACAAGCTCCTCACCCGTACCACATGCAGCACCTATCATCTGAGATCAGACTCCAAAAGACTGTTCATGGTCCCAAGGCTCAACCAAGTATCCGGCCGCTCCTCCTTCTCTTACCGTGCACCCCAAAACTGGAACAACCTACCAGAGACTCTCACATCCACCACCAGTCTAAGTTCTTCCAAATCTAAGGCTGTCTCACATTTTAACCTGGTCTGTAACTGTTTCATACGCCCATAATATATATATATTTTAACTGTGCACGCAATGTCTTGTATATAATGTATACCCTGCTGATTTATGTAACTGTATTTGTAACTGTAGGGGTGAGCAATATCTTGCTCGCAATGGTGTAAAAGTATTTCTGGCTACAGAGGGGGTTAGTAGAGACTGGAGGCCATTTAGTAGAATTAACCCTACACAGTTATAGGGTTGTGGGCGGGGCCTCGTGCTGGAATGCGTCTGTGGGCGGGGCTGTTTTTGAATCTCTGGGAGTGGGAGTTTGGGCGGGGTTTCATTTAAAGATCAGTGTGAGTAGGCGTGGCTTCATGTGTGTGTGTTTGCGTTGCATGGGCGAGTCTGTGGGTAAGTCTCCACCTGTGTGGGCGTGGTTTCATGGGAAAAATCAGTGTGCGTGGGCGTGGCTTCGGGTGTGTGTTCGCGTTGTGTGGGCGTGTCTGTGGGTAAGGCTCCGCCGGTGTGGGCGTGGTTTAGCCCCCCAGGCTGGAAGCTGCTCGTGGTTGGGACTGTGGGTTCTGGATCTGGAGCAGCGCTCTGTGTGTGATGGGCCGAGCAGAACCGGTGAGTGCAGCCCGCGACCGGGGACTAATACAGGGGCAGTCACAAGTAGTAGGGGGTGGTTAAAGGATGTTTAATAGTGCAAAACAGTGCTGAAGGAGATTTTATGGGCTGTAGTGGTTAAAGGACATGTGTGGGGTCTGGGGGGTAAGGCGGGGGGGCATGTGTGGGGTCTGGGGGGTAAGGCGGGGGGGGCATGTGTGGGATCTGGGGAGTAAGGCGGGGGGGGCATGTGTGGGATCTGGGGGGTAAGGCGGGGAGGCATGTGTGGGATCTGGGGGGGTAAGGCGGGGAGGCATGTGTGGGATCTGGGGGGTAAGGCGGGGGGGCATGTGTGGGGTCTGGGGGGTAAGGCGGGGGGGCATGTGTGGGATCTAGGGGGTAAGGTGGGGGGGGGCATGTGTTGGATCTGGGGGGTATGTGTGGGATCTGGGGGGTAAGGCGGGGAGGCATGTGTGGGATCTGGGGGGTAAGGTGGGGAGGCATGTGTGGGATCTGGGGGGTAAGGCGGGGGGGCATGTGTGGGGTCTGGGGGGTAAGGCGGGGGGGGGGCATGTGTTGGATCTGGGGGGTAAGGCGGGGGGCATGTGTGGGATCTGGGGGGTAAGGCGGGGAGGCATGTGTGGGATCTGGGGGGTAAGGCGGGGAGGCATGTGTGGGATCTGGGGGGTAAGGCGGGGGGGCATGTGTGGGATCTGGGGGGTAAGGCGGGGGGGCATGTGTGGGATCTGGGGGGGCATGTGTGGGATCTGGGGGGTAAGGCGGGGGGGCATGTGTGGGATCTGGGGGGTAAGGCGGGGGGGCATGTGTGGGATCTGGGGGGTAAGGCGGGGAGGCATGTGTGGGATCTGGGGGGTAAGGCGGGGGGGCATGTGTGGGATCTGGGGGTTAAGGCGGGGGGGCATGTGTGGGATCTGGGGGGTAAGGCGGGGAGGCATGTGTGGGATCTGGGGGTTAAGGCGGGGGGCATGTGTGGGATCTGGGGGGTAAGGCGGGGGGGCATGTGTGGGATCTGGGGGGTAAGGCGGGGGGGCATGTGTGGGATCTGGGGGGTAAGGCGGGGAGGCATGTGTGGGATCTGGGGGGTAAGGCAGGGAGGCATGTGTGGGATCTGGGGGGTAAGGCGGGGAGGCATGTGTGGGATCTGGGGGGTAAGGCGGGGGGGCATGTGTGGGGTCTGGGGGGTAAGGCGGGGGGGGGGCATGTGTTGGATCTGGGGGGTAAGGCGGGGGGCATGTGTGGGATCTGGGGGGTAAGGCGGGGAGGCATGTGTGGGATCTGGGGGGTAAGGCGGGGAGGCATGTGTGGGATCTGGGGGGTAAGGCGGGAAGGCATGTGTGGGATCTGGGGGGTAAGGCGGGGAGGCATGTGTGGGATCTGGGGGGTAAGGCGGGGAGGCATGTGTGGGATCTGGGGGGTAAGGCGGGGAGACATGTGTGGGATCTGGGGGGTAAGGCAGGGAGGCATGTGTGGGATCTGGGGGGTAAGGCGGGGGGGCATGTGTGGGATCTGGGGGGTAAGGCGGGGAGGCATGTGTGGGATCTGGGGGGTAAGGCGGGGAGGCATGTGTGGGATCTGGGGGGTAAGGCGGGGTGTAGTTTCTAAAAGGAGTTGATAGGGATTTGGTGGCTATATGAGATGTAAGGGCAATGCCCTATGTGAATGCTACATGGAATTTAATTGGTAAATCAGAAGCTCAGATAAAGGGCATTTAATATCTTGCTCGCAATGGTGTAAAAGTATTTCTGGCTACAGAGGGGGTTAGTAGAGGCTGGAGGCCATTTAGTAGAAGGGCATACTGTACCATGCCCGTGTATAAGATACAAAGTAGCATGAGAAGGAAAAGGGAGATGTGTTTTTTTTGGTGCAAAAGCAGCATATGGGATCGATCACGCATTGAACCAAACCCTGCCCCACATAGCTGGACATAGGCTCTGTATGCTTTGGGATATCAGTGTTGAATGGTTTCAATCTCACATTGCTGCCTTTTTTCTAAACACAATCGGTATCAAGTATAAAAATCACTATATGTAAAATCCCCCTCGGAAATGTGCTGCTGAAATTGGGACCTTCAAGTTGTTCTCGTTCCAATATGGTCTGCTCTCTGTCTGAATTCATGTTAATTCAGCTCGTTCCCCTTTCCTAGGAGAATCTCTGACATTGAGGGAGCGTGCATAAAATATGTTAAACAGTATCTCGCCTTCACGACTAAATGAAAACACTCAAATGTGATTTCAAATACTGTTCTGATCCTTTTTTTTCTTTCTTTTTTTTAATGCATTAATCACAAAGATGTAACAGCCTGGGGTTGTCAAAGGAGGAATATTTTTAACTTAAAAAGCAGCGATGTTCCATTGACTTCTCGTGTAAAGTTTTCCAAATCTCTCGCCTGCTGTAATGTTCTGCAAAGCATTCTGGGATTCCTATTATCTCATTAATACGTGACACTGCAGAGTCCCAAGAAATATTGCTGGCAACTTTTTGTTTTAAACTGTAAAACCTTTAAAAACCCTGGGCAGCTGGCGGTCTGAGGTTTTTATAACCCTATTTACTGCGGAAGTGTCGGATCACTGGGCAAAGCAACAATTTTCCGATCGCTTATTCTGCGTGTGCCGCATTACTAACTCGCTTGGCTGTTTTATCTTGGTTACCCTTCTATTCCAGTCTCCATATACGGGTCTGTACGGGCTTCCCAAATACACAAGCGTTATTCTTGGAAGGATGTGTGTCCTGCAGCGTGGGACTTTTGGAGTTGTAGTTTCATTCACTGTACTAGCAAAGACAGTGGGACCCACAAGCTCTCTGATTTTGTCCAATCACTACGCGCCATGAGGTCACCTCTGTTTAGGCAGTGAGGGGTTAGTGCCTTATTGCGATCAGGAGCTCATAGGACACGAACTCCAGGGCTCTGAACGTGGTTCCCTGTGCACGGATTTATGTGGCTATGAGATGTACATCATCTGCAGGAAGTTTCCATAGGCCACTCAATCGGGGGCTCAGATTGAGCCACCTGTGCTGAAGCAGGGATATCATGAAAACCTGACCTGTTGGTAGCCCTCGAGGACTGGAGTTGCCCACCCCTGCACGAACTGCAAACTGGTGAATACTGGGGTTATAGCGATGAGTTTATCCGCATGCCTTCCAAGTTCCACATTGTTACACCGCACAGTAGTTAAGCTGCAGATAAGGACTCTGGGTAGCGACATGCAAATGAGCACCCTGTGTGCGCCACTTTTAGCTCCCTATCCACTTCATTGGGTGTTTATAGGAGCGCATGTTAGGTGTAGATCTGTGCCATGCTGCCCGCACGCCTCTGCCCGGCCTGCCGCAGTGAAAGGGCTTGTGTTTGCAGATCACGGGCTGGTAGCCAGAGTTCTCTGATTAACATGCTGATGGGGCAGTGTGCTTGGCACGGGGAGGCTTACGGGACAGATACTCGCAGTGCCTGGGACCTGGCTAGACTGACAGCTGCAAATCCACTTTATACGTCCACAGTTGGAACTTCTGTCTGGTAACGGTGCAATCCCATTTAGCTGAGCAAATATCCTGAAAACCTGACCTGTTGGTTGCCCTTGAGGAGTGGAGTTGGCCACCCCTGAGTTAAATAATGATTTAAAAATAGCCATCAATCACCAGGATGTGCTCACTGCAGGTCTCTGCCATTTGTACACAGTGGACCTTTAACCTCACTGACCATCCCACAGCCAGAGCTCACTGACCAGAGCTCACTGACCATCCCACAGCCAGAGCTCACTGACCATCCCACAGCCAGAGCTCACTGACCATCCCACAGCCAGAGCTCACTGACCATCCCACAGCCAGAGCTCACTGACCATCCCACAGCCAGAGCTCACTGACCATCCCACAGCCAGAGCTCACTGACCATCCCACAGCCAGAGCTCACTGACCATCCCACAGCCAGAGCTCACTGACCATCCCACAGCCAGAGCTCACTGACCATCCCACAGCCAGAGCTCACTGTTCCTGTTTAAAGGTACAGGACCAGCTTGCACTAGTTCCAGTTATGTTCAACAGATGGAACTTGGTAGATTGATGTGTTAATAATAGACAACTGTGGGCGTTTTTAATTCGCTTTGATGGTTTAACCGGAAAAAGCTTTTTAAATATTGTAACTGAAAGTTGTCTGTTCCTCCTCCTTTTTCATTGGCTTATCTCTTCCTCATCCTGCCCTATTTCCCATTTTCACATTGAGGCGGGAATGAAGAAATCTTATTACGGAGTGTTAAATCTCCCCTCCCCCAGGGTCCTCGTTATAGATGGAAACACATCGGCATTTTCAGGCATTTAAGATATGTAGACATGCATTTAATTAGTGTTTTGGTTAATCTCGATTTAACCCTTTGTGCATATCGCTGTCATTAGTTCACATTGTCTCTTGGTGGAATGATAAGGCCCAGGCTGGTATCTTCACACCGAGCAGTTCTGAAGTCTTTCCCCTGAGAAGACTCGCAGATCCGTGCTGGGACATGCCTGGTTATAACGTGATACTATCTATCAGCCCTGTTTAACGTTTATATCACCACACTGTGGGGCTGCCTGTATTTAAACAGATGTTACAAACAGCTGCTAATGGGATAAACTTTCACACCTGGGTCTTTCTCTCACACCCCCATGTGTACACACACACACACACACACACACACACACACACACCTATCTCTCTCTATCCACCAAACCTTAAACAGAAATTAGTCAACAGAAAACTTCATAACGAACTTAAAGACACTGATAATGGCACAAAACTGTGCAACAACACACGTTGCAAAGTCTGCAAACATATATGCCAAGATCCCACAACCATGGAACACTCAATGTTAAAGGATCATACTGCTGCACATCCAGGAATGTGGTATATATGATACAATGTAACAAATGTGACCAAGGTTGCTACATTGGGGAAACCAGCCAAAAACTTCAAGGCAGAATGAATATGCACAGACACTCTATACTCCATCACGAAGAAGGAAGATACTGATCACCTGTGGGACATCACTTCTCACAGCCAGATCATTCCAGAAATTGTTTAAAATCCTCCCCCCCTCCTCCCCCCCCCACCCCCCCCCCCCCCCCCCCGGCATCCCCTTCCCCCTCCATGCTGTTACTTGTCACACTTTTATTACCCTTCCAATGTCTTCAGATATCCCTTTTCCTCCTTATCTAAATCTGTTTTTTTTTCTTCTTTACAAACCTCCTTTTTTAGCCATAGATTCCTTTGTAAACCAGCATTGCCGACCTGAGGAAGAGAGGAAAACTCATTTATACATACACACACACATATATATATATATATATATATACACACACACACACACACACACACACACACACACACACACACACACACACACACACACACACACACACACACACACTGACAAATCACCCAAAAATCTACTCGCCACCTAGTCCCGCCCTGCTTGGTGTCGGCCATGAGGAGGTCGCCACGGGCCTGTATTTTAATGGATTTGTCGAACACTGTATGTATTTGTGTGTGTGTGTGTATATATTTATGTATGTATGTATATATATATATATATATATATATATATATGTATATGAGAGAATATAAATGAATAAATTAGTTCTTCAGTATTAGGTGATACCTTTTTTATTGGACTAACAATTTATGTCATAGGACAAGCTTTCGAGAGTTCTCCTCTCTTCTTCAGGTCAAGCAAGAACCTAAGAACGGAAAACATTTGAGCTCAGAATGATAAGACTCTTTGACACCAAAACCAAAGGACTTAATGCGGACATGGGTTTTCTCACACCCTATCAAAATTGCTTGTAATTATCCTGCTTGCCTCTATTCTTATCCACACGTTCTCTCTCCCCCCCAGTATCCCTCCCCCCCTCCCCACCTTTCTTTGACCGTGGCCCCTGGCTTCAAACACATTTAACACCCTACCTTATCTACAGTAAATATATGTTGTTGTTTTTTTTTTTTTCCCCTCTCTCTACACTGTTTTAGCCATAGATTCCTTTGTATATCAGTATTGCTGACCTGAAGAAGAGAGGATAACTCTCGAAAGCTTGTCCTATGACATAAATTGTTAGTCCAATAAAAAAGGTATCACCTAATACTGAAGAACTCATTTATTCTGCACTATCGCAACTGGACTAACACGGCTATTTTCTGCTTTATGTATACGTATACGTGCGCACACACAAATACGAACACTAATGCGCACACCAATACGCACTCACACGTGCCTGTGCACACACTTATGGCACACACTGCGTGGGAAATGTATGAATGTGTCCTGGCGGCCAAGCTGAGTGTCCTGTGCGGGCTCACGAATAGCGATGGCGGTATTCTGGGTACTGGTTGAAGGCGCGTTCCTCCATCTCCGCTTCCCCTCCTAGCTGCATCATCCTCGGCCTTTTGGAAATACTGAGCCTGTGTTTTTAACGGCTATTACGTTGATTTACACGTTTTCCTCTGCGTTTCCCCTTAGTTCATTCTGCATATAGGAAAAGGTAGAGATTGAACTCCGGTAAATCCGATGCTACAAAACCATGTGTAGGTAATTAGAACCGCTAACAGCCACTGCCAAAGTCCAACAAGAAAAGGTGTCTCAATGCAGGTATAATAAAAAAAATAAGAAGTAAATAAAGGGTAGCATATAGGGACTAACTGCCGAAAGGGGGACTAGGACGCAGGTCAAGAGCTAGAGGTACATAGTGACGTGACCGCTGGCACGCCACTTGTAAGCTCAGAATAATGCCACAAGCTGCTGCCCTTACCCGTTCGGTGTCCTAGCCAACCCGTCAGCCGGTCCGTGAGAGTGAAGAGAACGCCGTGTCTATAATGATGATCGGCTACGCTCCGGCTGGAAACCAGCAAGCAGGGCGCTCCGGCGCACGGTTCTTACGGATGCCGCTTCTGCTCTGCCGTCTGGTATCCTCACCAACTCCTCAGCCGGTCTGTGCTGATGAAAAAGACGCCGTTTCCAGGTGGTGGACGGCTGCGCTCTGGCTGGGGACCCAGCATGCAAAGCGCTCCGGCGCGCAGATCGAATGGATACCGCCTCCGCTGGGTACTGGTAAAAAACCTGCTAAAAGTATGAGACCCCTGTGTACTCCATCCTGGATAAATGCCAAAAAAGTAGAAAAGTGATGAATGGTCACTACTCCCTTGTACTGAACCAAGCTTCTGTAGTATAAAATCAGCTTTATTAGAAAAGAATGCTGGACATCACAGATAAGAACACTCTGACGCGTTTCATCCCGACATGGGACTTTATCAAAGAGTACAACCTCCTTACTACCAGGCAAGTCTAAATAGAAGTAACTCAAATCGTATTGGACAGCTTGAAATGGGACCCAGCAGGTTTGAATAATCACATCAAGGTAGAAACAAAATCTGGGTCACAGTGTTCTAGACAGACTTGTCTGCAGCAAGGAAAACACACATATATATACAAACAAGAATTAATTAAAAACAAAGAATATGATGTCAAGCATTAGTGTATAATCAAACAGTATATATGCATACATGTGTAATCATGGAGAAAAATATATAAAAAATAAAATAAAGAAAAATAAAAAATGTATATATCAAACCATAAACTATAAAACAATAAAGAATGAAAAAATGACTATTAGTATATGGTAATACAATCTCTACACACTCCACTCCCTCAGTCATGAAGGAAATGTTTCAATTCCCAATCAGAATTCATACCGAGGAGGTAGAGATTCCTGAGTGTATATCCAATACATCTCTTTCTTATTGAGTGTATTCGCTCTATTGCCACCCCTAGGGTGACAAGGTATATGTTCTATGGCAGAAAAGGAGAAATTGCCAATGCCTCCCCTGGGACATTGAGAGAATTGTCGAGACACTGGGTGAACTACATCTTTCTTCTTGATTAAGCGAGTATGTTCAGCTATTCTTAGCTTAAGGGGTCTAATAGTGCGGCCCACATATCTATGGCCACATCCACAAAAAAGAACATAAACAACAAAACTTGTGTTGCAATTTAAAAAATTCTTAATGTGATATTTCTTAACATCATTAGCATATGTAATGAATTTAGCAGGTTATGCGTATTGACACATGGAACAATTTCCACATCCAAAGAACCCCCAAAGAATATCACATTAAGAATTTTTTAAATTGCAACACAAGTTTTGTTGTTTATGTTCTTTTTTGTGGATGTGGCCATAGATATGTGGGCCGCACTATTAGACCCCTTAAGCTAAGAATAGCTGAACATACTCGCTTAATCAAGAAGAAAGATGTAGTTCACCCAGTGTCTCGACAATTCTCTCAATGTCCCAGGGGAGGCATTGGCAATTTCTCCTTTTCTGCCATAGAACATATACCTTGTCACCCTAGGGGTGGCAATAGAGCGAATACACTCAATAAGAAAGAGATGTATTGGATATACACTCAGGAATCTCTACCTCCTCGGCATGAATTCTGATTGGGAATTGAAACATTTCCTTCATGACTGAGGGAGTGGAGAGTGTAGAGATTGTATTACCATATACTAATAGTCATTTTTTCATTCTTTATTGTTTTATAGTTTATTGTTTCATATATACATTTTTTCATCCCCTTTTTTATTCATTTTTTTATTTTGCTTTATTTCATTTTTTTATATATTTTTCTCCATGATTACACATGTATGCATATATACTGTTTGATTATACACTAATGCTTGACATCATATTCTTTGTTTTTAATTAATTCTTGTTTGTATATATATATATATATATGTGTGTTGTTTTCCTTGCTGCAGACAAGTCTGTCTAGAACACTGCGACCCAGCTTTTGTTTCTACCTTGATGTGATTATTCAAACCTGCTGGGTCCCATTTCAAGCTGTCCAATTAGATTTGAGTTACTTATATTTAGACTTGCCTGGTAGTAAGGAGGTTGTACTCTTTGATAAAGTCCCATGTCAGGATGAAACGCGTCAGAGTGTTCTTATCTGTGATGTCCAGCATTCTTTTCTAATAAAGCTGATTTTATACTACAGAAGCTTGGTTCAGAGCAAGGGAGTAGTGACCATTCATCACTTTTCTACTTTTTTGGCATTCTGCATATAGACCAAATTGTTATGAGAGTGGTTGTGTAATTTAGACCAAAAGCCGTATCGGACTTAAATTTAAATCAGGACATGCACAATACCTTCAGTTTATCCAGAGCC
This sequence comes from Ascaphus truei, assembly GCF_040206685.1. Classification (NCBI taxonomy): domain Eukaryota; kingdom Metazoa; phylum Chordata; class Amphibia; order Anura; family Ascaphidae; genus Ascaphus; species Ascaphus truei. The sequence goes on from NC_134491.1 coordinate 12,264,249, forward strand.
GAAAAAAGAAAAAGTTCAACAATTTAGATGCGGTCAGAACCCTAAAACAGGACGTGGACAGGTCAAGGGAATTTGGACATTCAGACAGATTGTTTGCATTATTCAAGGAGTGGTTCCATGTCCTCCATCTCTCCCATATCCACATGGATAAACATGTGGACAACAGAGGCGCCTACAAGGAGAAGATGGAATTTCCTCATTCAGCTGGAGCAGGGATGTCCAACGAGGGAGCCACTTAATATCTTTCCTGTTGGTGGTCCTTGACCAGTTGGCCACCCGAGCTTAGAGCAGTGGCATTTTCCTGGGCACTTAGAACTTCGATCTCAGCCTGAAGAGATGTGAGAGACGACATGGTCATTACTTAATACTTTTAATAGGACAATATAGATGCTATGTCTTTTCATCTGACGAAGCCAAATTCGCTAGAAAGGTTGTTCAGGTTTGAGACAAAGCACTCTGGTCCCGCCCAGAAAAGTGTGTGTGTGTGTGTGTGTGTGTGTGTGTGTGTGTGTGTGTGTGTGTGTGTGTGTGTGTGTGTGTGTGTGTGTTCGTTCATGGGGATGAAGAAGAAAGGTGGGCATTTCCTTGCAATTATTTTTCCTTTTCAAAATCCATCCATGACCCCACACACAGACTTCCTGTCCCGGAAAGGGGACGGAGGGTGATGAGGGGAGAAGGTGATTCTCTACTAAATAGTTTCTGACATTCATTATGTGGGAACAGGGAAAGAATAGCCAGACGTCCCATATGTATTTGGGATCGTCCCTTATTTCATTGACTTGTCCCATTGTCCCTGAAAGGTCTGTCAGGACGCAGAATTGTCCTGTATGCGTGCGCCTTCACATGAAATGCCTGAACGTACAATTACTGTAATTGAGGACTGGAGTTGAGCACCCCTGATTTGAATACATTTTAAAGCACCCGTCCAAGCGGCCATTAAAAAAAAAATATGTATTTTAAAATGTTTCCCCTTTAATATGTGCATCAGTACAATCCACACAATGATACGTAATTAGCTAAGTTGCCAGTCGATCCTTTCTCCTGTGATCAATCGGTGAAGATTCAGCTCGGGGGTTCACTAAATGGCTGTCAGTGCAACAGAAGAGAACCAAAGATGCAGACTTATATGGGGAAGATAATGTGACCAGGCAGTCACTAGATACAATTGGTTCACTGCTAGAGCGGGGGCAGGGCTTAAAAAGGGATATGCCAGAGCTTGTTCCAGAAGAAGAAGGGAATGTGACTTTGTAAATGGTTGCTACAGAAACAAAAAATGCTCGTTACATTAGAATACATTACAAATGGGGTTTAAAAATAAAATATTTTCTCATAGTGCAGAACTGATTATTAAAAAAAAATAAAAACCACACAGGATATTGCTTGGTCTGCAGCTTTAAGAGCGGAAAATAACCGTAATGAAATTTCCACCTATTTTCCACTTTAAACTGATCACACGTTGGCGGCTGTGATTCTATTACTGTGTCCAGGCAGTGACCGATCGTTTCCTGTCACTGGAGCTGCTCCCAGCTCGCAGAGCCGCACTACTGCAACCTTTCCCATATATGGACTTTAACATTAACTATTGTACCAGCAATTGTTTTATTTAAAGGGACGGTCCTTTGGGATCTTAGGCAATAGTTCACAAGCTAGGATAGCGTTTCCGAACACGAGCCTGTGCTGTGCACATGGACAGCACTATATAAATAAAGACATACATTATTATTTTTAAAGGTCACGTTCCTACAGTAACCAAATACTTTGTAGGGTTTTTACAACCCTTTTCAAATCCCTCACGACAGAACGGTGAGTTAAATCTACCGTTCCATTCTCAATTCCAAGTTCTTTGTCAAATACAGTAATTCGAATAAAAACTTTAGGACCGGGGTCTCGGGTAGGGGCAGGATCAAAATGAAACCATTCCGATTTCACAATACAGTATATATGGAAATCATTCACGTTAAGGGCTGTTCTACCTAAAGGTGCCAACTACATTAATAGGGACGGCTATGGCGTTTACGGGTATGGCCTGTATTTCCAAAATCGGGGTTCACTGATCCCTTCGCAGAAAGGGTGCACTCTACGGACCGTCCTCTGTTGGGGGTCCCTTCTGCTGGGGGATTTCCCTTCGTTTTAGGAATATCTTTTTATGCGCCTCCTCCTTTGAGTGTAACCCCTGGGAAAGGATATGTCCGAGACTCCGGAAATGAGAGAAACACATAAACGGTTGCAGAGGTTAAGAGCTGTTTCTCTGGGCTGTTGATTGCTTGTCCGCCCACTGTAGCTTGTGGAACACAGGAAGAGCTGGGAATTCGGGGGCTGCCTGCACCCTAGAGGTTGTAATGGCCATGCAGGTGTTTGATGCATGGTAAGGGAACATGTGGTTGTAGTTGATTTGCACAGCTGGGCTGCAGGCTGGAAATAGGCCAGCTGTGTGATGGAAACCTATTCACCAATATAGGAGTAAGGTGGGGTTATAGGAGGAGTTATTGGGAGCGGTTATATGGAGAAATGGGAATTATAGGGAGTAATAGTATGAGTTACAGAGATCGGGTATATGAAGCAATAGGAGGCGTTATAGGGAGCGGTTATATGGGGTAATAGGAGTGAAAAGGAGCGGTTATATGGAGCAATGGGACGAGTTATATGGGGCAATAGGAGGAGTTGCAGAGAGCGGTAATATGAAGCAATAGGAGTTATAGAGGTTATATGGGGCAATGGGAGGAGTTATAGGTAGCGGTTATATGGGGCAATGGGAGGAGTTATAGGGAGCGGTTATATGGGGCAATGGGAGGAGTTATAGGGAGCGGTTATATGGGGCAATGGGAGGGGTTATAGGGAGCGGTTATATGGGGCAATAGGAGGATTTATAGGGAGTGGTTATATGGGGCAATGGGAGGAGTTATAGGGAGCGGTTATATGGGGCAATGGGAGGAGTTATAGGGAGCGGTTATATGGGGCAATGGGAGGGGTTATAGGGAGCGGTTATATGGGGCAATGGGAGGGGTTATAGGGAGCGGTTATATGGGGCAATAGGAGGATTTATAGGGAGCGGTTATATGGGGCAATGGGAGGAGTTATAGGGAGCGGTTATATGGGGCAATGGGAGGAGTTATTGGGAGCGGTTATATGGGGCAATGGGAGGAGTTACAGGGAGCGGTTATATGGGGCAATAGGAGGAGTTATAGGGAGCGGTTATATGGGGCAATAGGAGGAGTTACAGAGAGCGGTAATATGAAGCAATAGGAGTTATAGAGGTTATATGGGGCAATGGGAGGAGTTATAGGGAGCGGTTATATGGGGCAATGGGAGGAGTTATAGGGAGCGGTTATATGGGGCAATGGGGGGAGCGGTTATATGGGGCAATAGGAGGAGTTATAGGGAGCGGTTATATGGGGCAATGGGAGGAGTTATAGGGAGCGGGTTATATGGGGCAATGGGAGGAGTTATAGGGAGCAATATATGGGGTAATAATAGGAGTTATAGTGAGCAATATATGGGGTAATAAGAGGAGTGAAAAGGAGCAGTTATATAGGGCAATAGGAGGATGCACCCTAGTTAACCCTTTCACTGTCAGAGGGGCATGCAGCGCGACGTTGCTTTTCACGGGTTCCTGGTCATTCTTTGGGTCCCCTGATCCTACAAACGGTGCCCGTTGTGATTCCCTGCGCAGAAAGATAATGTGCAGCTCTGGGTTACTGGTAACCGCAGGGGAACCGGCGGTTAGATAAATGAGCCTGTTTTTCCTGCTCTTTGCTGTAATCTTTCCACCCCGGGGGTTTTGATATTGCGTACCTCCCGCCGTGCAAGCAAAAGATGAAAGCGTTCTTTGCCATCACAACGCAGACATCCTAAATGAAAATACTTTCCTGCAAATCACATGTAATTATTTCAATCATTGTCTCTTCTGGGCAATTACTTGCTGATTGTTGTGACCGACAAATGTTCTCTGTTTGTAACCTTTTTAAGATATTTGATTATGGCTAATAATCACTAAATTGAGGAGAGAGAGCTGCAGGGTTCGTGGAGTTCAGTGTTGGTAGACCATCACAGTGGCGGCCATCTTTAAAAAACCCTGGAAAATAAAAAGGTTTTGCCATCATTATTTTCAGGTTCTTTATTAATAAAAGCATATAATATTATTAACAAAGTGGATACATACAGTATTACTTAAGAATGTTCTGATTACATTGTGTACAGATATTGAAAATACAAAATAATTTACGTAAACGAGAGAACTTTAGTAAGTGAAGCAATCTGAGCTTTTTTCATACAGCAAACATGAAATGTGCGTTCCAAATATAATGTAGCACATATACTTTAGCACATCATAAATAGTGTGGTGTGTGTGTGTGTGTATATTTGTGTGTATATGTATATATATATATGTATGTACATACTACTGAGAGAAGCAAGAGTATTTAGGTGAACAAATCACATTAAAATGCCATTACTTTTAATTTAAAAAAAAATTCTTCTAAGACGCATTTGCAAAACAATAAAAAAAAAACCTAAATAAATCCTTTTAGAAGGTCACAGTGTCCGTGTCCAGAAGGATCGTACTGACCACTAATTTTCTGTTTAACAGGTCAGTGCGTGGCTGGCCCCTCTGGCAGTGAAGGGGTTAATTCCTTCAGCAGACCGTCCCACGCAGGAGTGAGCGGGTTACACCGAGCGTTGCACTCGGCCATGGGACGGGGGGGGGGGGGGGGATAGAAGGTTGCTTTAAACAATCATTTCTTTTACATGTTGGGAGCGCGCTTGACAATGCCGCCTGTATCCCGCTGTAAGAATAGCTGCATTATGATCGCTGCCTCCATGTGACTCTCTCAGCCTATTGTCCGCTGTCCGGAGATGGATCAGCTTTTCTGTCACCTTGGGCAGAACGATATTAGTTTAGCGGTGGTTCTGATCCATAACTCCGACCCC
>NC_134491.1:12274174-12293132 GCF_040206685.1 Ascaphus truei
CAGCACAGATGGTGTAGTCGAAGTCTGAGCCACTGCTTGAGCCACCTGTGCTGAAGCGGGGATATCCAGAAAACCAGACCTGTTGGTGGCCCCTGAGGGCTGGAGTTGGCCGCTACTGCTCTATGCAGTTGCGTTTTATTTTGCCGGTTTATTATTTTATTGCACTAGATTTGTGACCGTAGTTGGTTGAGGAAAAAGGTTAATAAAAAGGCGGATAGATTATAATTTTTTCACAACGCGGAGTATTGTCTGAGGTTGTGCGAGGGTTAAAGTCGTGGTGCGGAAATATTTTATGATCTTGTCAGCATAATTTGTAGGTACAAAAAGGTAATTTTACTCTGTCTACTTTTTGAGTAAATACTTCAATATTTATCCTTTCTGATCCCCCAAATCCCCTTAAATCGTGTTTATCCTGCAGTTATTGCAACTTAAGTGTGCTTTGCGTGTTCCATACACATTGGAAAGGTCTTTAAACAGCACAGCGCTATGAACTGGGCCGTTCCACGTGAAAGCCCCGTTAAATCTTCCGCTTGCTGCTTTTGACATACGAGCAATTCTTGTATCCCGTAACTCACTGGGCGTTATCCGTACAGAGACCTTTTGTTATTAATGTACATAGCGCTTCACTACAGTAATACACGTGACAATCATGTAAATAACACATAATACAAATAAATTAAAGGGAAGAAGTGCTTCAGACATAAAAGTAACATTTAGGAAGAGGAGTCCCTGCCCCGAAGAGCTTACAATCTAATTGGTAAGTAGGAAGAACGTACAGAGACAGTAGGAGGGTGTTCTGGTAAGTGCGTCTGCAGGGGCCAAGGTCGATGTACAGTATGAGGTGTATAGTATCAGCCACGGAGCTGCTCATATGCTTCATTAAGCAGGTGTGTTTTGAGGTGTGTCGTAAAGGTGGATAGAGAGGGTGCTAGTCTGATATTGAGGGGAAGGGCATTCCAGAGGTGCGGGGCAGTCAGTGAGAAAGGTTTATGGTGGGAGAGGGCTTTAGACACAAAAGGGGTAGAGAGAAGGCATCCTTGAGCAGAAAGCATGAGTCGGGAGGGTGTAGAGTGACAAATTAGGGCTGAGATGTAAGGAGGAGCAGAAGAGTGTAAAGCTTTAAATGTGAGGAGGAGAATTGAATGTGTGATACAGGATTTGACAGAAAGCCTGGAGAGACGCAGAGACAGATTAGGAAAGGCGCGTGTGAAAGGAAGACGTTGGCTACAGATTTTAAGATTAATTCTATAGAGGGAAGGACACGTTTAGGAATTCACTCCTCCAGTTCTCTGAAATACACTATTTTCCATCACTTCATTTCTAACCTGGCACGAATATTGTGTTCTGTGTAATGCATGGCTAGTCCAAAGAGCTAGCAATCGCATTTTTGGTCAAAGGACCAATGGATTTGAGACCGATGATGATCTCACCCACTTCAAACACCAGTGGATTGACCTGCTGACACTTCTGCATTATAGGAGCGAGTTGCAGAGGATAAAGCGGGTTGAAATAAAATGCTTGGCGTTTGTTTTTTTGGGGTGTGACTTTGGGACTGTACTTTTCCTTCGCTTCACAGGTTGCATGCTTTGTGGGGCTTATTTGAAACGCCTGCCACTTTTGTTTGCATTATTTTAAAACTCCTCATTTTTATTAGTATTTGTTATTGTTGCGGCCGTTTGAAATAACTCGTGAGGAGGAGGCAGGAAAAAAAAGATTGCGGGAAAGAACATTGTTTTTAATCTGCTTGCAATTCTGTGTCTCATGCCAGGGGCAGCTCTGACTGAATGAAGGGGCCACTTCTGGGGTCACGGAGCAGAACGGAGTCCGCCGCTGGTGCGCAGGTTCCAGGGATGGAAGGGGGGGGCACGGGGAAGGGGGAAGAACAGAGTTTGGAGCCTCGGACACTGGAATGGAAAGACGAGCGTCCTGCGGTGCAGACGAGAGACGGGGACATTTCGGAGCGGGTTCCCTGCCTGGAAGAACCCACAGACCTGGAACAGCAGAAGTCTGAAGGTACCGCTGCCTATATACTGCTATATACTGCTAGGGTTACCAAAAACAGCACGTTTATATATACTGCGGCCTGTGCTTGTAGCAGCTACTCAAAAGGTAGTGGTACTGTACTGTAATACCATCCCTATTTATCCTTGTGGGGAAGCGATTCTGTAACTATATTTCACAATGCGTGACCTGTGCTTGGAACGCAGAACGGGAGAAACGCTTCCGGAAATAAATCCAATTTTCTTTAAATAGAAAGTGGAACGATACTTTTGTCCGTAAAAGAAAGTACTCTGTACTCCCTGGTACTGTCGACCCCCGGCGGGCCTCTGACCGCGTCGCCCCCAGCAGGCTGGTGACCAGGTCGCCCTGGCTGTTGCGACTGAGTTAACTGAGCCACCTGTGATGAAGCAGTGATATCCTGAAAACCTGACCTGTTGGTTGCCCTTGAGGCCTGGCGTTGGCCACCCCTGCACTAGAAAATAAGTAAATCCCTGTTATATCTGGTACATCAGTAGGGTCTCTGGCATGCCAGGGACGTCTTGATGGAGTTGTAAAGGTTAAAGTGCACGGAAGGGGTTAATCTGATAAGAGAAGGTGAGGTCTGCACTGTGCATTCCTGTGTGTGGGGACAGCAGGGTGCTGAGGAATGTGTGCTAGGTGAAGCAGGAGGGCAGTGTTACTGCCCGAGACATACAGAAGAGACTGTGGGGGGCTCTAATCCCGCTGGGGGATTCTGTCTGAGCGCCTGCTGGTAATTACTGGTCTATATCAGGGTTACAGGGGTTTGTTAAGGGGTGCTCCAGTCCTCAAGCACCCCAACAGTTCTGGTTTTCTGGATATCCCTGATTCAGCACAGGTGGGGCAGCCGTAGACTGAATCTCTGATGAAGCCACGTGTGCTGAAGCAGGGACAGATTAAAACCCCCTGTACTCAAGCAAAGATATCCTTAAAATCTGCCCTGTTGGGGGGCTTGAGGACCCCAGTGTTAAGAGGTCAGTTCCTCCTAGGACCAAGTGTACTAATGGCAGTGACTTTTATTTGTGTGTGTGTGTGTGTACATACACACGTGTATACGTATACCCGTATACACACACACACGTATATATATATATATATATATATATATATATATATATATATATATATATATATATATATATATACATATATATACAGGTGTTGACACATATTCACAGTTCTAGCGCATCCATATTATAGTTTTAACACCCAAAAAGGAAAATACAACTAATATATTGCCAATACAGTTTAAAAATGCGGAATAACTGTCCCATAATATTCCTTCTTTTATAGAGCATTAACAAACGAAATATCTTGGTTCACTATTTTTTTAATATTTGTAACCATACATACTTCTCTATTGAGATTGTATGTAACCTTGCCATAGAGCATTTTCTACTCCACCGCCTCTCTTTTTAGGGAAAGACAAAGAACGGATAAATCAAATAAAAAATGGGGGGGGGGTGGAAAGAAAAGGTGGGGGGAACGGAAGACTCCAATCCCTTTGTCCATCCAGAACCGTCCAGCTACCAGCAAACCTCCATCTCGATCTCTATAACAGATTCCGTTTTTGCCACGCTCCCCTCAATAACGCAACTGATACCCACCGTATTTGAACAGAGCCTTCACTTCTTTAAAGACTGCTGGAGTTCATTCAAATATGGTTTCCATTTGGGTATACATTTCCCAGCTCTATTAGAGATATCGGAATAGGGATGTCGTGTATCACATTTTTTGTAATACATCGTGTGCAAAAGAAAGGATTCTAATCGGTTGATACCCGGTGGAAACCGTTTGAGACAATTTACCAAAATTAATTTCCGAGCGCCAACGTGATCATCCCCGCCAGTCTGGGCATCGGTCTGCGCCCTCCACGCATCCACAAAGCAACTTCATATAGTCCACGGTGACGTTGCATGAAGCAACCTTTTCACATCATTGAAAGTTTTGTTCCAGAACCTCCTGATCTTTCCACAGTACCTGAAACCGTGAGCACTTGTGGCGCCCGTGCGCATCCACACGTCATACAGACGGCCTCCATTTCAGTTCGAAATGTATTTAGTTGTCTGGGAACCAGGGAGGCCCGATTTGATCAATTTAAATTGTAATTTGTGACATTGGCGCCTAGTGTAATTTTGTGTACTATCTGCCTATATCCTATAAGGAAGATCAGGGAAATTGATTTGCCACCTGTTAAATAAGGCAGTCCAATGTTTAGCTTTACTAATTTCCATTATAGGGGTATTATGAGCCGTGTGGTGAAGCCGATAAATTGCACTCAAAGGGGTAAGGGGTTACCATGTAACACCTGCGGGAAATCTGAGTAGTGATAGGTTCTGGTGTCTGTCAGCGTGCGGTCCCCTCTGGGTCACGATATTGAATACTGAAGGTTCTATTCCTGCAGGGAAACCGAGGGTATCCCCTATCGGCAGGTTTTTAGAAATGGCGGGTGGGCGTTTGATCATTTTCCTCTATATTTTTTTACAGGCCCTGATTTGGGTCCCTAAACACTCATTTCCCACCACCTTTCCCCCCCACCCCCCTCTCGGCGCGCGATGGACCGGAGAACGCAGCGAATAGAAGAAGGCTCAGAGCCCAGGATCTGATCCGCTTCCAAATTGACAAACTCGGATTTTCTAAATATCCAGTCTGACCTATCGCACCAGGGCAACAAGATTAAATACCCCCAGATCTGGGAGGCCATGGCCTCCTCCTTCTCTAAGTGATTGTATTCTGGCAATGTGGGCCTTGTGTTCCTGTTATGCATTTATGAAATATCTATGTACTTTTGGAGGGATCGTTCTTCCGTATTGCCAGAGGTAGTGTTTGAATTAAATAAAGAAGTTTGGGGGGAAATAATTTTCAAGAAAGCGACTTTTCCCGACAATGATAGTGGTCATTTCATCCACCCAGTTAATTCTCTCTCGATTTTGGCAACGATTGGAGTATTTCTGTAAATTTAAAGGAAAACGGATACCTAGGTATTTGATACTGTCCTTGGCTACTTTAAATTAAATTGACCCTATGTGCGTTACATTGTTCTCCATTTAACCAGAAAATCTCAGACTACATGGTGAAGGGGACCTGTCTGTATGGTTCCTGGCAGAATAACAAGTCATCTGCATATAAAGTTAGTTTAAGCTCCCTGTCTCCAATCCTCAGGCCCTGAAGTGTGTCCCATAGTCTCTATAGCCAAGTCAAACAGTAATGGTGATAGTGGACACCTTTGTCTAGTGCTCCTGCCTAGCGAAAAAGACTGGAAACAAACCCTGTTGGCAAATATAGCAACACTGAACTGGGGATAAATTACCTTAAGTGATTCTATCACATTTCCTCCCATCCCAAAACCAGACAATGTCTGAAATAACTGAGGCCATGCAATCAAATCGAAAGCCTTTTCCGCATCCATGCTCAGGGCGCAGGCTGAAACATGAGTGTTAGTTGCTGAGAAGGGGCCACTGAGTCGTCCATAATATTGAATAGCAGTAATTTCATAATAGTTTCGTAATGTCAGAGACAGTGTTCACCCATAACAAAACCCGTCTGATCGGTGTGAACTACACCAGGAACCAGGAGCTTCAATCTGCCAGCAAAAATCTTAGTGAATATTTTCTATTAGTAAATTTAGTAAAGCGATTTATGAAGCCGGATCATCAGGTTCCTTATCTTTCTTGAGACTGAGCTTGATAATAGATGATCCAAAGCCAGATGGACACAGCTTTTTGGTTAATATGAGATTATATAATTTTACTAGGTATGGGGTCATTTCTGAGACCAGATGCTTATAACCGGCAGAATAGCCAGCAGTTCCTGGAGCCTTAAATATCTTAAATTGCTTAATACCTCCTCCAAAGCTATAGGGCAGTTAAATTGAGCCATTACTTCCTCGGAGATTCTTGGGAGATGTAAATCTCTCCAGAATTCGTTGCTTTTATCTGAATCGATGGTGGGTGACTCGTATAGTTTAGAGTAGAATGTACAGGCATACCCCGGTTTAAGGACACTCACTTTAAGTACACTCGCGAGTAAGGACATATTTTCAATAGCCCAATACCCCTGTGTCCATGCGCTCGCTTCGCGAGTACGGACACTTATTCTGCCATACAGACCGCCGTAGTAGTGACGCGCTGATTCCCCTCGCCCAATAGGCAAACGGCATCTCGCGCATGCGCCAGTCAGCACGTCTTGAACAGCAATACTTGCTCCCAACCTGTACTGAAGTATCGATAAGTGGGAAAAAAGGTATTGCTTCGCTTTAAGTACATTTTTGCTTTACATACATGCTCTGGACCCATTGCGTACGCTAATGCGGGGTATGCCTGTAATTGGAATTTCCTCTATACAGTTGGGCCTCGCTTATCCGACGAAATGCGCCCCGCAAACCACCGTCGGATAACAGACCGACGGATTGCGAGTCAATGTTTTTTGGTGGCGGTGACCGTCCAGCGGACGTCATTATGTGACGTCGGCTAAGGCATTCAGCGAAAAGCGGGACGTCTGATACCGAGGACCCCCTGTATTACTAGGAGACGAATGGCTGATCTCTCGGTGTGGACACAATAGTTTTATTGGACACAATAGTGCTTCACATTTTGCCCGCCTTGTTTCCCACCCTCATATACACGCCCTATATCTATGGCTCAGCAGCTCTCTCTTGGAGCAGAAGATCCAGTTGTCTCTTTGCCCGAATCTTGCCTTCCTTAGGCCGCGTCCATGGCGAGCGCAGCGCAATCAAAATGCCGTGCCTCTATGAGGCAGGCCATAGAGCGCACATTGAGTAGCGCCGGTGCTCGCGATCCGTGAGCAGACAAATTTGTTTCTGTCGGGCGTCTGCCGGGTCACGTGAGCCGTTCACCCAATGAGGGCGAACCAGCTCCGTGACGACAGGGCACACCTCCGACACGCCTCCCGGTCGCGTGTATCCCATGGCCACAAATCGCTCCAGCTACAGGCGCGCGTGATGCCACCATGGACGCGTCTTACACTGAGGATCTGGCGTGTTGGTACCTAGAAAATGCTGCAGTCAATTTTTTTATTCAGTTGTATATATTTTTTATTTTTTTTCCTCTGAAAGGCAACAAAATAAATAATGTCGCCTCTGGGAACCACCGTGGGGCTTTCCCAAAACACCAATGGCTCCATTTAATAGTGAGCAGAGCTTGAAATTGGTTTTGAGTGTGCAAACAACGTTTTCCCCCCTTATTGGCTGCACCACTCACGTGGCCGCTGACGTCACGCTGCGGTTGCTGAAAAAGCCATTTGCTTTGACTTCCAGCGATCGCGACCGAGCCGTCGCTCCTACTATAGACGCACGCAACAAATGCAACACACTTGTTTTGACGTGACGTCCCGTCGCCGGGACTGTAAGCGCGGCTTTAGACATTGAAGGAACCATCCTGGTAAGCCAGTGACATGTTTAAGGGGTATCTGGGTGATTTACGCCCTTTTTTACCCAAATTCGACACTTATAATCCTATTTCAAGTCCGTTTTTAGTGATGGTGTGTGACGCCCTGCGCTGAGGCGTTGGAGAGGTTTGATCTCCTCTGGCTGCTCCCTTATGTCTGATGTCACTGTGTGTTCAACAAGAGTTTGCACAGGCAGAGACCCCTCTCTCCCCCTCCCCTTATCTTTATTGGTTCTCAGATACGGACAGGGTGGGATACGCGTAAAGAAAACAGTGATTGGTAAACGCTTCCCCGTGCAGAGACGCTGAAGACGCACCATGTGCGCGGTGCTTCCAAAGCATGAAGCCAGGCCATTCTGTTCTGTGGGGTCGGTGAATATGGTGAATATCGCCCCTGGGTGAGGGGGTTTATGGAGCATACTCACGGTCAGGCCTCGGGCTTTGTACGGGCTCTCCCTTTGGGATTATAAGGAAGCGGAACTGTTTACTTAAACTATGTTTGTTTAACGTACACTTCCAGAAATCAGCAGGGGTAGGAAGGTGGCGTAGTGGGGCGGGCGCAGGGCCAGATAACCTCACATGGAGCGACGTGCAAGGAGACCGAAAATCTCGTCTCACTGGCGCACTGAACTAGTCTGTGCTTAAAGACGTGCAAGCGCACTTCCTGTGTGCGGCAGGATCGTCAGTCCAGGGTTTTCTTGACTCTTATCCGAGAGCCAATAATAATGATGGGGGGTGGGGGGGAGGGGTGGAGAGGAGTCTCTGCCTGTGCAAACTCTTGCTGATCACCCTGTGACATCAGACATAAGGGCGCAACCAGAGGAAATCAAACCCCTCCCAAGTGTCATCCCATCGGACTTAGACAAAAGACTTAAAAATACTTTGGTGTCAGATTTTGGTGAAAAATGCATCAATTTCCCAGATGTGACCCCCCTTAACCATGTCACTGCCATTAGTACACTTTGCCCCTAGGAGGGTTGACCCCTTAACCATGTCACTGCCATTAGTACACTTTGCCCCTAGGAGGGACTGATCCCTTAACCATGTCACTGCCATTAGTACACTTTGCCCCTAGGAGGGCTGACCCCTTAAATATCTTGCGTTCATTTGTACCCTCGGGCCTGCGCTGTGACCTCTGGCCCCTCACGTGTTCCCTGCATTTGGCCAACTTTAAAACTAAATATAATTGACCAAACTAGAACCCCCCCCCCCCCCCCTCTAAATCAGACACTATAGGCGGCATTACTCGGAGACCTCCTGCAGATACTAGAGCTGGGGTGTGCCAGCTTTCCAGTCTGTGCCCCCCCCCCCCCCCTTACCTAGTGTACGGCGTCTTCTGACTTCACAACATCATGTGACGTGTTGCCATGGTGATGCGTCGCTGGAAGCTGACGGAGACCGGGTAAGTGAAGTTACATATGCCTAGCGCGGGGCCTCTGTAAGCGCCGCACCCCCCACCCTCCCTCCAGAAAATCTCGCGCCCCCCCAGTTTGCGCACCCCTGTGCTAGTGGGTAATTTTCTGCGAGAGCCTAACGTATGGGTTTCTCTGCAGCTGGGCTTTACCTCGCAGACCCTGTTAATGGAAACTCATAGCGCCAGACATTGGGTTCCTCTGAATGACAATCCGATTTCCCTGACCTGTTAGATACCACTCCTGGGATACAGGGCAGCTCGCACTATTACACTGGAAGGCCTGCACAACTCCAGTCCTCGAGGGCCGCAAACAGGCCAGGTTTTCAGGATATCCCTACTTCAGCACAGTTGAGCCACTAATTGAGCCAGCTGTGCGGAAGTAGGGATATCCTGAAAACCTGGCCTGTTTGCGGCCCTCGAGGACTGGAGTTGTGCAGGCTTGTACCAGGTGCCAATTACAATTGAAACTGGTAAATCGGGTCGCCTTTGTGCCCAGACAACTAAGGTCTGTAATATTGGGTGCGCTGCCGTGCGCGCGTCAATGATAATTGACTGTTGGAGACTGAATTTGATAGTCGAGACGCGCACGACAGTGAGCAATGGCGCGTCAGATCACAGCGAATACAAGAAATTTGTATTTTCGCACTGCTGCCGCGTCACATAACGCCGCGAGCCAATCATGGCGCAGCCTAAGGCTGTGACAGCCACACCCCCTAGCTGCGCGCGTCACCGCTGGCAACATAGAAATGAAACATGCGCATCAGCGCGCACTATATTACAGACCTAAATCAATGTATAACTGAAACTGAGGCTGTCTGTATGACGTGTGGGTGTGCGGACACCACAATTGCCATCAGTTTGTGGTACTGTGTTAAGTAGGGATGCCAGGTGTCCAGTATTAAACTGGACTGTCCTGTATTTGGACACTCTGTCCAGTAAATGAGAGGTAATACTGGACATGTATGTTTATACCGGTATTACCTCTCTGGGCGTGTATCTGTATACCGGTATTACCTCTCTGGGCGTGTATGTGTATACCGGTATTACCTCTCTGGGCGTGTATGTGTATACCGGTATTACCTCTCTGGGTGTGCATGTGTATACCGGTATTACCTCTCTGGGCGTGTGTGTGTATACCGGTATTACCTCTCTGGGCGTGTATGTGTATGCCGGTATTACCTCTCTGGGCGTGTATGCCGGTATTACCTCTCTGGACGTGTATGTGTATGCCGGTATTACCTCTCTGGGCGTGTATGTGTATGCCGGTATTACCTCTCTGGGCGTGTATGCCGGTATTACCACTCTGGGTGTGTATGTGTATACCGGTATTACCTCTCTGGGTGTGTGTGTATACCGGTATTACCTCTCTGGGCGTGTATGTGTATACCGGTATTACCTCTCTGGGCGTGTATGTGTATACCGGTATTACCTCTCTGGGCGTGTATGTGTATACCGGTATTACCTCTCTGGGAGTGTATGTGTATACCGGAATTACCTCTCTGGGCGTGTATGTGTATACCGGAATTACCTCTCTGGGCGTGTATGTGTATACCGGAATTACCTCTCTGGGCGTGTATGTGTATACCGGTATTACCTCTCTGGGCGTGTATGTGTATACCGGTATTACCTCTCTGGGTGTGTATGTGTATACCGGTATTACCTCCCTGGGCGTGTATGTGTATACCGGTATTACCTCTCTGGGTGTGTGTGTGTATACCGGTATTACCTCTCTGGGAGTGTATGTGTATACCGGTATTACCTCCCTGGGCTTGTATGTGTATACCGGTATTACCTCTCTGGGCGTGTATGTGTATACCGGTATTACCTCTCTGAGTGTGTATGTGTATACCGGTATTACCTCTCTGGACATGTATGTGTATAC
Organism: Ascaphus truei; assembly: GCF_040206685.1. Taxonomy (NCBI): domain Eukaryota; kingdom Metazoa; phylum Chordata; class Amphibia; order Anura; family Ascaphidae; genus Ascaphus; species Ascaphus truei. The sequence goes on from NC_134491.1 coordinate 12,284,895, forward strand.
CGGTATTACCTCTCTGGGCGTGTATGTGTATACCGGTATTACCTCTCTGGGTGTGTGTGTATGTATATACCGGTATTACCTCTCTGGGTGTGTGTATGTGTATACCGGTATTACCTCTCTGGGTGTGTGTGTATGTGTATACCGGTATTACCTCTATGGGTGTGTGTGTATGTGTATACAGGTATTACCTCTCTGGGTGTGTGTGTGTATGTGTATACCTCTCTGGGTGTGTGTGTATGTGTATACCGGTATTACCTCTCTAGGCGTGTATGTGTATACCGGTATTACCTCTCTAGGCGTGTATGTGTATACCGGTATTACCTCTCTAGGCGTGTATGTGTATACCGGTATTACCTCTCTGGACGTGTATGTGTATACCGGTATTAACTCTCTGGGCGTGTATGTGTATACCGGTATTACCTCTCTGGTAGGGTGACCAGATTTTGAAAATGAAAAACCGGGACATTTTTTTTTTTACATAACAGTTTATTTATTGTAGTACCCTTATACTTACGACCATTAGTCTTTGTTACATAGTTGTGTGTGTGTGTTGACCTCACTAATCGAACAAAAAATAGCCAGATGTGAATGATTCTGAACCCCTTAACCAGTGTCTGGATGCCCCCTCTTCACAATTTCTAAAGCAGCAATCCCGCCTGGGATCTTACCTGATCCGCAGTCCCTCAAGGTACTATACTGGAGGGGAGGTGTTCCCTACCTGTCTTCCGATGTCTCCTGTGTGAAACTTGAGTCAGATCTGGAAGAAAGAAGGGTAGGTTACTTCGGTGTAGGTATACGGCAGTTAAAATAAGACAGGGAGGGTGAGAGAGACAGAGAGAGAGAGGGTGATAGAGACAGAGAGAGAGAGAGGGTGAGAGAGACAGAGAGAGAGAGGGTGAGAGAGACAGAGAGAGAGAGGGTGAGAGAGAGAGGGTGAGAGAGACAGAGAGAGAGAGGGTGAGAGAGACAGAGAGAGAGGGTGAGAGAGACAGACAGAGAGGGGGAGAGAGACAGAGAGAGGGTGAGAGACAGAGAGAGGGTGAGAGAGACAGAGAGAGGGTGAGAGAGACAGAGACAGAGAGGGTGAGAGAGACAGAGAGGGTGAGAGAGACAGAGAGGGTGAGAGAGACAGAGAGGGTGAGAGAGACAGAGAGGGTGAGAGAGACAGAGAGGGTGAGAGAGACAGAGAGGGTGAGAGAGACAGAGAGGGTGAGAGAGACAGAGAGGGTGAGAGAGACAGAGAGGGTGAGAGAGACAGAGAGGGTGAGAGAGACAGAGAGGGTGAGAGAGACAGAGGGTGAGAGAGACAGAGGGTGAGAGAGACAGAGGGTGAGAGAGACAGAGGGTGAGAGAGACAGAGGGTGAGAGAGACAGAGGGTGAGAGAGACAGAGGGTGAGAGAGACAGAGGGTGAGAGAGACAGAGGGTGAGAGAGACAGAGGGTGAGAGAGACAGAGGGTGAGAGAGACAGAGAGAGGGTGAGAGAGACAGAGAGAGGGTGAGAGAGACAGAGAGAGGGTGAGAGAGACAGAGAGAGAGAGGGTGAGAGAGAGAGAGACAGAGAGGGTGAGAGAGACAGAGAGTGGGTGAGAGAGACAGAGAGTGGGTGAGAGAGACAGAGAGTGGGTGAGAGAGACAGAGAGTGGGTGAGAGAGACAGAGAGTGGGTGAGAGAGACAGAGAGTGGGTGAGAGAGACAGAGAGTGGGTGAGAGAGACAGAGAGTGGGTGAGAGAGACAGAGAGTGGGTGAGAGAGACAGAGAGTGGGTGAGAGAGACAGAGAGTGGGTGAGAGAGACAGAGAGTGGGTGAGAGAGACAGAGAGTGGGTGAGAGAGACAGAGAGTGGGTGAGAGAGACAGAGAGTGGGTGAGAGAGACAGAGAGTGGGTGAGAGAGACAGAGAGTGGGTGAGAGAGACAGAGAGTGGGTGAGAGAGACAGAGAGTGGGTGAGAGAGACAGAGAGTGGGTGAGAGAGACAGAGAGTGGGTGAGAGAGACAGAGAGTGGGTGAGAGAGACAGAGAGTGGGTGAGAGAGACAGAGAGTGGGTGAGAGAGACAGAGAGTGGGTGAGAGAGACAGAGAGTGGGTGAGAGAGACAGAGAGTGGGTGAGAGAGACAGAGAGTGGGTGAGAGAGACAGAGAGTGGGTGAGAGAGACAGAGAGTGGGTGAGAGAGACAGAGAGTGGGTGAGAGAGACAGAGAGTGGGTGAGAGAGACAGAGAGTGGGTGAGAGAGACAGAGAGTGGGTGAGAGAGACAGAGAGTGGGTGAGAGAGACAGAGAGTGGGTGAGAGAGACAGAGAGTGGGTGAGAGAGACAGAGAGTGGGTGAGAGAGACAGAGAGTGGGTGAGAGAGACAGAGAGTGGGTGAGAGAGACAGAGAGTGGGTGAGAGAGACAGAGAGTGGGTGAGAGAGACAGAGAGTGGGTGAGAGAGACAGAGAGTGGGTGAGAGAGACAGAGAGTGGGTGAGAGAGACAGAGAGTGGGTGAGAGAGACAGAGAGTGGGTGAGAGAGACAGAGAGTGGGTGAGAGAGACAGAGAGTGGGTGAGAGAGACAGAGAGTGGGTGAGAGAGACAGAGAGTGGGTGAGAGAGACAGAGAGTGGGTGAGAGAGACAGAGAGTGGGTGAGAGAGACAGAGAGTGGGTGAGAGAGACAGAGAGTGGGTGAGAGAGACAGAGAGTGGGTGAGAGAGACAGAGAGTGGGTGAGAGAGACAGAGAGTGGGTGAGAGAGACAGAGAGTGGGTGAGAGAGACAGAGAGTGGGTGAGAGAGACAGAGAGTGGGTGAGAGAGACAGAGAGTGGGTGAGAGAGACAGAGAGTGGGTGAGAGAGACAGAGAGTGGGTGAGAGAGACAGAGAGTGGGTGAGAGAGACAGAGAGTGGGTGAGAGAGACAGAGAGTGGGTGAGAGAGACAGAGAGTGGGTGAGAGAGACAGAGAGTGGGTGAGAGAGACAGAGAGTGGGTGAGAGAGACAGAGAGTGGGTGAGAGAGACAGAGAGTGGGTGAGAGAGACAGAGAGTGGGTGAGAGAGACAGAGAGTGGGTGAGAGAGACAGAGAGTGGGTGAGAGAGACAGAGAGTGGGTGAGACAGAGAGAGAGTGGGTGAGACAGAGAGAGAGTGGGTGAGACAGAGAGAGAGTGGGTGAGAGAGGGTGACAGAGAGAGGGTGACAGAGAGAGAGAGGATGACAGAGAGAGAGAGGGTGACAGAGAGAGAGAGGGTGACAGAGAGGGAGAGGGTGACAGAGAGAGAGAGGGTGACAGAGAGAGAGGGTGACAGAGAGAGAGAGAGAGGGTGACAGAGAGAGAGAGGGTGACAGAGAGAGAGAGAGGGTGACAGAGAGAGAGAGAGGGTGACAGAGAGAGAGAGAGGGTGACAGAGAGAGAGAGAGGGTGACAGAAGAGAGAGAGAGGGTGACAGAGAGAGAGAGAGGGTGACAGAGAGAGAGAGAGGGTGACAGAGAGAGAGAGAGGGTGACAGAGACAGAGAGAGGGTGACAGAGACAGAGAGAGGGTGACAGAGACAGAGAGAGGGTGAGAGAGACAGAGAGAGGGTGAGAGAGACAGAGAGAGGGTGAGAGAGACAGAGAGAGGGTGAGAGAGACAGAGAGAGGGTGAGAGAGACAGAGAGAGGGTGAGAGAGAGAGGTGAGAGAGACAGAGAGAGGGTGAGAGAGACAGAGAGAGGGTGAGAGAGACAGAGAGAGGGTGAGAGAGACAGAGAGAGGGTGAGAGAGACAGAGAGCGGGTGAGAGAGACAGAGAGAGGGTGACAGAGACAGAGTGACAGAGACAGAGACAGAGTGACAGAGACAGAGACAGAGTGACAGAGACAGAGAGAGGGTGACAGAGACAGAGAGAGGGTGAGAGAGACAGAGAGAGGGTGAGAGAGACAGAGAGAGGGTGAGAGAGACAGAGAGAGGGTGAGAGAGACAGAGAGAGGGTGAGAGAGACAGAGAGAGGGTGAGAGAGACAGAGAGAGGGTGAGAGAGACAGAGAGAGGGTGAGAGAGACAGAGAGAGGGTGAGAGAGACAGAGAGAGGGGTGAGAGAGACAGAGAGAGGGTGAGAGAGACAGAGAGAGGGTGAGAGAGACGAGAGAGGGTGAGAGAGACAGAGGGTGAGAGAGACAGAGGGTGAGAGAGACAGAGAGTGAGAGAGACAGAGAGAGAGAGAGAGAGAGAGAGGGTGACAGAGAGAGAGAGAGGGTGACAGAGAGAGAGAGCGTGACAGAGAGAGAGAGAGAGGGTGACAGAGAGAGAGAGAGAGAGGGTGACACAGAGAGAGAGAGAGGGTGACACAGAGAGAGAGACAGGGTGACACAGAGAGAGAGACAGGGTGACACAGAGAGAGAGAGAGGGTGACACAGAGAGAGAGAGAGAGGGTGACAGAGAGAGAGAGAGAGAGGGTGAGAGAGGGTGAGAGAGAGAGGGTGAGAGAGGGTGAGAGAGACAGAGAGAGGGTGAGAGAGACAGAGAGAGGGTGAGAGAGAGGGTGAGAGAGACAGAGAGAGGGTGAGAGAGACAGAGAGAGGGTGAGAGAGACAGAGAGAGGGTGAGAGAGACAGAGAGAGGGTGAGAGAGACAGAGAGAGGGTGAGAGAGACAGAGAGTGGGTGAGAGAGACAGAGAGAGGGTGAGAGAGACAGAGAGAGGGTGAGAGAGACAGAGGGTGAGAGGAGACAGAGGGTGAGAGAGACAGAGGTGAGAGAGACAGAGGGTGAGAGAGACAGAGGGTGAGAGAGACAGAGGGTGAGAGAGACAGAGGGTGAGAGAGACAGAGGGTGAGAGAGACAGAGGGTGAGAGAGACAGAGGGTGAGAGAGACAGAGGGTGAGAGAGACAGAGGGTGAGAGAGACAGAGGGTGAGAGAGACAGAGGGTGAGAGAGACAGAGGGTGAGAGAGACAGAGGGTGAGAGAGACAGAGGGTGAGAGAGACAGAGGGTGAGAGAGACAGAGGGTGAGAGAGACAGAGGGTGAGAGAGACAGAAAGGGTGACAGAGAGAGAGAAAGGGTGACAGAGAGAGAGAGGGTGACACAGAGAGAGAGGGTGACACAGAGAGAGAGGGTGACACAGAGAGAGAGAGGGTGACACAGAGAGAGAGAGGGTGACACAGAGAGAGAGAGAGTGACACAGAGAGAGAGAGAGAGGGTGACACAGAGAGAGAGAGAGAGGGTGACACAGAGAGAGAGAGAGAGAGAGGTGACACAGAGAGAGAGAGAGGATGACACAGAGAGAGAGAGGATGACACAGAGAGAGAGAGGGTGACAGACGAGAGAGGAGGAGAGGGTGACACAGAGAGAGAGAGGGTGACACAGAGAGAGAGAGGGTGACACAGAGGAGAGAGAGGGTGACACAGAGAGAGAGAGGGTGACACAGAGAGAGAGAGGGTGACACAGAGAGAGAGTGGGTGACAGAGAGAGAGAGGGTGACAGAGAGAGAGAGAGAAGGTGACAGAGGGTGAGAGAGACAGAGAGACAGAGAGACAGAGACAGAGAGAGGGACAGAGAGGGAGAGGGACAGAGAGGGAGAGGGACAGAGAGGGAGAGGGACAGAGAGGGAGAGGGACAGAGAGGGAGAGGGTGAGGGAGAGAGGGAGAAGGGGGAGACAGACACGGGTACACACACACACACACACACACTGGTACACACACACACACACTGGTACACACACACACACTGGTACACACACACACACACTGGTACACACACACACACACACTGGTACACACGACACACACACACACACTGGTACACACACACACACTGGTACACACACACACACTGGTACACACACACACACTGGTACACACACACAACACCACACACACACTGGTACACACACACACACTGGTACACACACACACACTGGTACACACACACACTGGTACACACACACTGGTACACACACACACACACACTGGTACACACACTACACACACTGGTACACACACACACACACTGGTACACACACACACTGGTACACACACACTGGTACACACACACACTGGTACACACACACACTGGTACACACACACACACACTACACTGGTACACACACACACACACACACACACTGGTACACACACACACACACACACACTGGTACACACACTGGTACACACACTGGTACACACACACTGGTACACTGGTACACACACACACACACACACTGGTACACACACACACACACTGGTACACACACACACACACACTGGTACACACACACACACTGGTACACACACACACACACACGTACACTGGTACACACACACACACTGCTACACACTGGTACACACACACACACTGCTACACACACACACACACACTGGTACACACACACACACACACACCACACAGGTACACTGGTACACACACACACTGGTACACACACACTGGTACACACCACACACACTGGTACACTCACACACACACAGGTACAGACACTGGTACACACACACAGACACAGACACTGGTACACACACACACACAGACTGGAGTACAGACAGAGGCAGCCACGAGCAGGTGGCTCTCCGCCTCCCCCCCTGCACCCACCCCCGCGCCCATCTCCCGCACCTAGGGGGGGGGGGGGGGGGGGGGATAGGAGCGCCGGGACACAAAGGTAAACTGCCGCCCCCCCTCCCCCGGCGGGCAGCCACGGGTTCCCGGGGCAGAATGGGGGAACACCGCGCAGCCACCACTGCCAGCCCCCGCGCCCATCTCCCGAACCAAGGGGACAGGGGGGGGGAAGGGAGCGCCAGGACAGGAGGCAAAGGATAAAAAACCCACCTCCTATCCCCCCCGGGCGGGCAGAGGGGGGGGAGACACCGCGCAGAAGAGCCAGGAGCCACGGGCAGAGACTCCACACGGCCCGCTCTGCCGCAGGAAAGCGGAAGCCCCGCCCCCAGGCACCCTTCCTTCCATTCATTCCACATGCTGGTCCACATGGGGGGCGGGGCTTATGCCGGGACGGCTGGGGATTGGCCAACAAGGTAGGAAACTGCCGGGAGGGGGGGGGGTTGGCATTAAAAAAAAAAAAATACTTACCAGCCGGGTTGCTGCAGTCTCCTCCTCCGCGCCGCCGCAGACACGCGCACAGCGCACAGCGCAACAGCGAACCGCAGCTAATTACTCGCGCACCCGCCGGCGACAAAAAATAAAAAAATGGGACACATTGAGGAAAATCCGGGACATTTTCCGGTACACACAGAAAATCGTACAGCTCCCGAAAAACCGGGACTGTACCGGCAAAAGGGGGACGGGTGGTCACCCTACTCTCTGGGCGTGTATGTGTATACCGGTATTACCTCTCTGGGCGTGTATGTGTATACGGGTGTTACCTCTCTGGGTGTGTGTGTATGTGTATACTCTCTGGTGTGTGTGTATGTGTATACCTCCTTCGGGTGTGTGGTGTATGTGTATACCTCTCTGGGTGTGTCGTGTATGTGTATACCTCTCTGGGTGTGTGTGTATGTGTATACCTCTCTGGGTGTGTGTGTATGTGTATACCTCTCTGGGTGTGTGTGTGTGTGTATACCGGTATTACCTCTCTAGGCGTAGTGACCTGACCAGCTTGGGGACCGCAGGATTTGCCTTAGCAGGGCTGTTGCTAGTGGGCTTGCACAGCTTCCTCCATCCTAATTGGCTGCTTCTGGGTATCAGCTAATCAGGAGGTAGTGTCAGGAGCCTGGGGTGGGGGCCAAGGAGAGGCGGAAACAGCATGGAGTAGTGAGTGTTTTGTTTGCGAGTGTCTTGAGCGCGTCGCACCTTTAACCATTGTGTCCAGTATTTTTGGAGAACCCACCCGACAATCCTAGTGTTAAGATAGGCAGGTTCTAGGAACAAAACGTTAAATCATTTGAATGGGTTACTCCAGTTAAGGCTACCTTTTGGACTACAAGGGCGCTTGGGTGCGTGGAGGACTGGGGTAAATTGGCTATAACCATTTCCCCCAGATATCAATCAATTCGAGTCTTTTCTTTTTCACGGGATTACTGAAAAATTTGATGCACTTTCCAATATCTCTAATAGCGGTGGGAAATTTATACCCAACTGGAAACCATATCTGAACAATCCTTTCTCCATTGGTCTTTAACGAAGTCAGAGCTGTGTTCGCTTACTCTGAAAGGGAATCAGTAGCGTTATCGAGGGGACCGGGCAAAATCTGGATTTCTTATAAGAAACGAGATGGAGGCTTCCTGGTAACTGGGAAGGGTTTGGTGGACAAAGTGGTTGGAGTC
>NC_134491.1:12622451-12647539 GCF_040206685.1 Ascaphus truei
CCCTCTCTCCTCTCTCCCCCCCTCCTCCTCTCCCCCCCTCCCTCCTCTCCCCCCTCCTCTCCCCCCCCCTCCTCTCTCCCCCTCCCCTCCCTCCTCTCCCCCCCCTCCCTCCTCTCTCCCCCCCTCCCTCCTCTCTCCCCCTCCCTCCTCTCTCCCCTCCCTCCCTCCTCTCTCCCCCCCCTCCCTCTCTCCCCCCCCCTCCTCTCTCCCCCCTCCCTCTCCCCCCTCTCTCTCCCCCCCTCCCTCCTCTCTCCCCCCCTCCCTCCTCTCTCCCCCCCCCTCCTCTCTCCCCCCCCTCCTCTCTCCCCCCCTCCCTCTCTCTCCCCCCTCCTCTCTCCCCCCCCTCCTCTCTCCCCCCCTCCCTCCTCTCTCCCCCTCTCCCCCCCCTCCCTCCCTCTCTCCCCCCCCTCCCTCCTCTCTCCCCCCCCTCCCTCCTCTCCCCCCTCCCTCTCCCCCCCCCTCCTCTCCCCCCTCCCTCTCTCCCCCCTCCTCTCCCCCCCTCCCTCCTCTCTCCCCCCCCTCCCTCCTCTCTCCCCCCCTCCCTCCTCTCCCCCCCTCCTCCTCTCCCCCCCTCCCTCTCTCCCCCCTCCCTCCTCTCCCCCCCTCCCTCCTCTCTCCCCCCCCTCCCTCCTCTCTCCCCCCCTCCCTCCTCTCTCCCCCCCCCTCCTCCTCTCTCCCCCCCTCCTCCTCTCCCCCCCCCCTCTCTCCCCCCTCTCTCCCCCCTCCCTCCTCTCCTCCCCCCTCCCTCTCTCCCCCCCCTCCCTCCTCTCTCCCCCCCTCCCTCCTCTCTCCCCCCCTCCCTCCTCTCTCCCCCCTCCTCTCTCTCCCCCCCTCTCTCCTCTCTCCCCCCTCCCTCCTCTCTCCCCCTCTCTCCCCTCCCCTCCTCTCTCCCCCCTCTCCTCTCTCCCCCCTCCCTCCTCTCTCCCCCCTCTCTCCCCCCCCTCCCTCCTCTCTCCCCCCCCTCCCTCTCCCCCCCTCCCTCCTCTCTCCCCCCTCCTCTCTCCCCCCCCTCCCTCCCCTCTCCTCTCTCCCCCCTCCCTCCTCTCTCCCCCTCCCTCCTCTCTCCCCCCCCTCCTCCCCTCCTCTCCCCCCTCCCTCCTCCTCTCTCCCCCCTCCCTCCTCTCTCCCCCCCTCCCTCCTCTCTCCCCCCCTCCTCCTCTCCCCCCCTCCCTCCTCTCTCCCCCCCCCTCTCTCTCCCCCCCTCCTCCTCTCTCCCCCCCTCCCTCCTCTCTCCCCCCCCCTCCCTCCTCTCCCCCCCTCCCTCCTCCCCCTCCTCCTCCTCCTCCCTCCCTCCTCTCTCCCCCCTCCCTCCTCTCCCCCCTCCCTCCTCTTCCCCCCCTCCCTCCTCTCTCCCCCCCTCCCTCCCCTCCTCCCCTCCTCCTCCCCCCCTCCCTCCTCTCTCCCCCTCCCTCCCTCTCTCCCCCCTCCCTCCTCTCTCCCCCCCTCCCTCCTCTCTCCCCCCTCCCTCCTCTCTCCCCCCCCCACTCCCTCCTCTCTCCCCCCCCCTCCCTCCTCTCTCCCCCCCTCCTCCTCATCCCCCCCCTCCCCCTCTCTCTCTCCCCCCCTCCCTCCTCTCTCCCCCCCTCCCTCTCTCCCCCCTCCCTCCTCTCTCCCCCCCCCCCTCCCTCCTCTCTCCCCCCCCCCCTCCCTCCCTCTCTCCCCCCCCCTCCCTCCTCTCTCCCCCCTCCTCCTCTCTCTCCCCCCCTCTCCCTCCTCTCTCCCCCCCCTCCCTCCTCTCTCCCCCTCCCTCCTCTCTCCCCCCCCTCCCTCCTCTCCCCCCCCCCTCTCCCCCTCCCTCCCTCCCCCCCTCCTCCCCCCTCTCCCCCCTCCCTCCCTCCTCTCTCCCCCTCCCTCCCTCCTCTCTCCCCCTCCCCTCCTCTCTCCCCCCCTCCACTCTCCTCCCCTCCCCCCACCCCCGTCTCCCTCTCCCCTCCCTCTCCATCTCCCCCCCCCCTCCTCTCTCTCTCTTCCTTCTCTCCCCCCCCCTTTTCACTCCCCCCACCTTCTCCCCCCTCTCTCTCTCCCCCCTTCTCTCTCTTCCCCCCTCTCTCTCTTCCCTTCCCCCCCCCTCTCTCCCCTTCCCCCCTCTCCCTCTCTCCCCCACCTCTCTCCCCCCCCCCCCTCTGGGACTGCCTGTATGCGAGGTGATAAAGTGAGAGGCAGGGTTGCACACCTGTCTGGGTGGGGGGGGGGGGGGCTGCTGCTGCCACCATCATCCCAATCTAAACAGAACTGAAGCCCAAACTCTCCAGGGATCCAGTTCCTTGACCCGTCGTCGTGTGACTGCTCCTGGAAGTATCGGAAATACCAGAGTGTCCCCGGACCCCATAATGGTTACAGGGGCGGTTTTTCCTAATCTCTTTATTTTTTAGCAGGGTGAGATGCTTACCGGTGAAGTTACATCTCCATCAGGGGATACAAAATGGCTGTCAAATGTCGGAATACAAAGCTGCAACATCATCGGCTGTGGCTTCCTATTGGGTAGCTATTTAAATCATCTTTAAAGCCAGGAGGTTAGTTGAGGTGGATTGCTCCTATTTAAAATTGCAGTTTTTGTTCCTGCTAACCCCAAATCTCACTGACTTTGGCGCTTGGAGGTTATATGGGAATTAAAAAAAAGATGGTAGCTTTATTTCCCCCCCAAGGGCAATTAGAGGAAACTTATGTACTGTACATTATGTTTTAAGGTTTAAGACAGGAGAGGATTTTAGATACAAAAGGGGTAGAGAGAAGACATCCTTGAGCAGAACGCAAGAGTCGGGCAGGTGCATAGCGAGAAATTAGGGCTGAAAGAACGGATAAGAGGCAGCTACGATTCCCATATAATTTATTCGATTTTGGGACTAGATTCCATCCAGGTGATTCAGGTGGAAAACGCCAACGGTTTCATTATGCAGCAGGAACGAATCGCTCACACACATCCTGCCGCTGATGTTGGGAAAGACCTGAGTCATTTAAGAGCAAAGTGAGGAGTCAGCATCTCACCCAGAGTCACCAAACTGGGCTATCGAGATTCATGGTTCATACAAATTACCTGAGTCACAGGACTGCGCGAGTTTTAATTACCACGCAGAAGAGCACAAGTGGGATTAGCGGAAACGTCATTAATGTCAGATTAGAACAGGGGTAGCCCACTACAGTCCTCAAAGTCAGGTTTTCGGGATATCCCTGCTTCAGCACAGGTGGCTCAATCAGTCCCTGCTTCATAACAGGTGCCTCAATCAGTCCCAGCTTTAGCACAGGTGGCTTAATACATCACTGCTATAGCACAGATGGCTTAATACGCCCCTGCTACAGCAGAGGTGGCTCATTCAGTCCCTGCTTCAGCACAGGTGGCTCAATACGTCCCCGCTACAGCAGAGGTGGCTCAACAATTCTCTGCTTCAGCACAGGTGGCTCAATACGCCCTTGCTACAGCAGAGATGGCTCAATCAGAGGCTTAGTCGAAGACTGCTGAAGCAGGGATATCCTCAAAACCTGATCTGTTGGAGGTTCTTGAGGACCAGGGTTGAGCCCCCCTGAGTTAGGGAATGGGTAATAATGTGCCAATTTGTTAAAATAAAAAAAAAACAGCAGCTTTCCACCTTGGAATCTGGAGCCGGGTCAGCCACACACACAGCCACACACAGCGTGTCACAAACACACACAGCCACACACAGCGTGTCACAAACACATGCATACAATGCAGCGGTGCAGTCTGCTTCCGTGGACAGATTCAGTCGCAACAATTCTTCACATGCAATGTTTCTACTTTATTCGGGTTCTGTGTGATTCCTTTTCGGGCCCTTTTAACATTTCCATTTCCAGAGGGGCCAGAGCAGTTTCAATCCTGCTGCAGTATATATCAGTACAAAATATAACCGCAGCTTCCAACCAGTGATGGAAGTGTAACGGTCTGTGTTAGTGACTGTCAGCCAACGAGTTAAAAGCAAATCAGACAGGTATAAGTTTTATTATTATTTTTTTATTTATAAAAAATGGCTAGGGGAAAATGATCTAAAATGAGCCTGGGTAATCTGTTTAAACGGCCTTACACTGAGCTCACTTCTAAGAGGGGTCATTTCCAGGAGGAACTGCGGCTGGAAACGGTGTCATCTCTTGGGGGTTTACATTTTGTGACTAGGTGGGTGACCGCGTTGCTTTCAGCTTCGGGGACCCCCTGCTTCCTGGGCTACTTACCTCTAAAGGTGATGCTGGTATCTCATATCTGTTTAAACGGCACGCAGGCCAATCGGAAGCCGTAGGGAGTTTCGTTTATTGGTGGGGCAGTGTCGCTCATTGGTGGGGCAGTGTCGCTCATTGGTGGGGCAGTCTCGCTCATTGGAGGGGCAGTCTCGCTCATTGGAGGGGCAGTCTCGCTCATTGGTGGGGCAGTCTCGCTCATTGGTGGGGCAGTCTCGCTCATTGGTTGGGCAGTGTCGCTCATTGGAGGGGCAGTCTCGCTCATTGGTGGGGCAGTCTCGCTCATTGGTTGGGCAGTATCGCTCATTGGTTGGGCAGTGTCGCTCATTGGAGGGGCAGTCTCGCTCATTGGAGGGGCAGTCTCGCTCATTGGTGGGGCAGTCTCGCTCATTGGTTGGGCAGTGTCGCTCATTGGAGGGGCAGTCTCGCTCATTGGTGGGGCAGTCTCGCTCATTGGTTGGGCAGTATCGCTCATTGGTTGGGCAGTCTCGCTCATTGGAGGGGCAGTCTCGCTCATTGGAGGGGCAGTCTCGCTCATTGGTGGGGCAGTGTCGCTCATTGGTGGGGCAGTCTCGCTCATTGGTTGGGCAGTCTCGCTCATTGGTTGGGCAGTCTCGCTCATTGGTTGGGCAATCTCGCTCATTGGTTGGGCTGTCTCGCTCATTGGTAGGGCAGTCTCGCTCCTTTTGTAGGGCAGTCTCGCTCATATCTGTGGCCTCGTTGTCTTTCACTCAGTCTCCTTAATTACGCGCAATCTTTCTATGAAAACATTACTCTGTTTTTTTATTTTGCCCCAGAATCCCTGCACCTCTCCCCTCCTCGAACCTCCCACACACGTTGCTGGGTGTCCTATTTCAAACAGGCACATAGGCGAGCGTTTGACACTTCTTCCAAGCCCCTTGTACCTGTGTCAGATCGGCCCCGCCCTGTAATCCAACTCCCAGCGAGGTGAAAAAGCATTGTACGAACATGTCAGCTTTCCTCCTCTCCACACCCCTCTCCCGCGCGCTCCCTACTTCTCCCTACCTCCTCTGCCCCGGCATTCCCTGACAACCAGCGGATTGCAGCACGTGAGTTTATCAGGTGTTCGTCCCGCTGCAGTCTCGGGGTAAGACTTCTCCGCTTGATCACTTGTTTTTTTCGCCGAGCCGTCTCTTTTTTCCCCTGCGCGGTCTTCTTTCGTTCACACAGAGTTGCCCGGCGGCCGTCTGAGTCCCAGAAAGATTGAGATACTTTGTAGGTTGCGATACCTGTAGTTCAAACCATATCGTTGCATAGCGTAATCCCTTTAACTAACGCCTTGCTGTCCCTTCCAGCAGAAAAGGGGTTAACTTTCAAAGAAAGAGGGGGGGGGGGCGGGGAAATCTAGAACCTTTGTCTCATTGTCTGAAGCACTTTCTGGCAGAGACAGGGTTAATTATATTATGAAAAGCTGTCATCTGTCATCGCAGCCGATTATAGAATTGGCGGGGTTAATAAAGGTCTTTTTGTGTGTGTAAAAAGTATAACTTTTCTTTGCTGCTTATTTGAGGAATTAAGGGGTTAACCTCCTGCAGCAATCCACTTCCCAAATGCCCTCCTCTATATAATTATATGTATCACAGATAGATTTTTTTCACGTGTATAATTGACATTAAATACATGTACATAGACGCATTTAGATGTTGAGTGAATCACTGCCGCAAATGTTTCATTTTGATTAGAAGATCCTTTCCCTCTAATATTCTGATGTTCACTTAGATTGTAAGCTCTCCGGGGCAGGGATTTCCGTTCATATTGTCTTACTTTGTTGCACTTAATAATAATAATAATAATATTCCCTGTACTGTGTTGTCTCCTTGTAAAGCGCTGAGCACACTGTGGGCGCTATATAAAGATATACATTATTCTGGAGGCCAGGGTCATGTGTAGTATGATTAGCCCAGATAGGTTCAACTCAGCCCCCTTTCCAAATCACTCCAAGTCCTCTAATATTTCCTTCACTTTATTGGAAAAGCAGCAGTAAATACAGGCACTTGTGGATGGTGTGTTTGTAGTGATTTGTAGTTAGAAGCAGGTGAAAAGGATAAGGCCCTGCCACTAGAGCAATTACAGGAGGGGTACTCACTCAGCCAGTGTTGGAGGTGGAAAAGGAAGTGTGAGTGTATTCTGGGTAGCAAGATAGCCTGGGAACAGACCATCTGTGGGCAAGGCAGACGGGGAGAAAGCAGACTAGCCCATTTTGACAGAAAGGCTGAGGTTGCTGTAGCAACTCACTGGCATAATGCAGAGACAGGGATTGCAACACTGTGTCTATCACACAGGCACTGTGTGTGTGCACAGAGCAAAATACATGCAGCTGGAACTGAGAACCTGACAAGCAGAAACTGCAAAGGAAAGGGGGGGGGGGGGGTGAAACAGAAATGTGGTTCTTGTTCCATGACATACATACATATTCAGTCGGGTCCCCCTCACCTCTTCACTAATTTCTCTACATGTTAATTTACCAACCCTTGCTTTATAATTCGGATCTCTTCTCTATTAGATACAATATGAGCCCCTGATCAGAACCTGTATATCCCTCACACAGTAATGTGTGTGTTATGTTTCTGCGTTCTGGCCTGGGGAAATCTGCACGGGGTTAAGTTGCAGGCAGATCAAAGTGCCAGGAATGTGCCGCTAGGATCCTGCCCCAGAGGTGGCTGCATGCAAACCGGGGAAGTCCCATGGCAATGTTGTTTTGAGTTAAAAAGCCACTATATATATATATATATATATATATATATATATATATATATATATATATATATATTAACATCATTTAGATTTTTAACAATTAAACTATATTTTATAATTGGCGATATAATGATTGAATGAAAATTGTATTCATATGTTGTGTGTTTACCTATTACTAATATTAATAATGAACAATTATACTATTATTATAATTGGTGATGGTAAGAATATTGTTAACATTATTAATACAATTAATATTTTAGGATCTATTATTACTAGTCATTAATAACAATTATATTATTTGTAATAATTAATATGCGTCTAGTCTCTCATTCAGAAATGTCTGAGTCTGAACTGTGCAGTCATACCTGGTATTATTCTGTATGGCTGACATATAACTTTGTACTCCGCCTCAAACACATGTCTGATACAGGAGAAAGCAGCATAAATGTCAAAAACATTCTCAGGGTGTGTCGGCAAACACTGTCCGTTCAACCCTGCCCTCCCCCACGCCAGCTTTCTGTAATAATCATTGGAAGGGACTTTTCCCTATTGAACCTTTGGGGCTGCCTTTCTGGGGCATGTCAGCAAACGTTCATCCCATAGTCATTGAAACATGGCCATAGGGGACATGGCAAAGGTAAATGTTGGCGGTTTCCTATAAGCCGCCCCCTTCCTAATTTCAGTTCAGTCTGCTCCTCAGAGACAGAAAATACAAAATGTAACCAGGAAAAAAAATACATTGTTGCCTCAATTTCTCATTTTCAAGTAGGTTCTAGGGTTGTCAGGTGTCCAGTATTGAACTGGACTGTCCTGTATTTGGACACTGTCCAATCAAAAATGAGCATTAATACTGGACATGTATGTGTCCGGTATTGCCTCTCTGGACATGTATGTGTCCGGTATTGCCTCTCTGGACATGTATGTGTCCGGTATTGCCTCTCTGGACATGTATGTGTCCGGTATTGCCTCTCTGGACATGTATGTGTCCGGTATTGCCTCTCTGGACATGTATGTGTCAGGTATTGCCTCTCTGGACATGTATATGTCCGGTATTGCCTCTCTGGACATGTATGTGTCCGGTATTGCCTCTCTGGACATAGTGACCTGCCCGGCTTGGGAAGGCCGCAGCATTTCCCTGAGCGGGGAGAGAGCAGGGCTGTTGTTAAAGGGCTGGGCAGCTTCCTCCACCCATCCATTGTCTGCTGCTGGATAATGCAGCCAATGAGGAAGAGGTGTCAGGAGTCTGAGGGTGGGGCCAAGGAGAGGAGGAAACAGCATGGAGCGGTGAGAGGGATGTGCGTGTGTGTGTGTCTGTCTCTCGAGCGTGTCGCACCTTTCACCATTGTGTCCAGTATTTTTGGAGAAGCCGCCTGGCGACCTTATCTGGGTCCCGCTACCAAATAATAAGTTGAGTTGACAACATTATAAGTTAGTTGCACCTTTGTGTGTTTCTTCTTCTGATGTTGAGTAAATGTCTCTATCTCCGGCACCTTATTACCAGGCTGGGAGAATTGATGGGAATGCTGTCTCTTGCTTTAAGAGATATCCTATAATTATAACACAAAACCTATGAAATATTGCCCCGCTGGCCCTGGGATGTGTAACCTGACTTAAAGCAGCAATACGTTTCATTTTATTTATTGCAGGATGGAAGCAGGGGGTCTCCGGAGGGGGCCGCGTTCATTTCAGCTCCGGGGACCCCCGCTTCCAGAGATACTTACCTCCGTCGGGGGCGCCAGTATCTCTTTTCAGTTTAAATGTCCTGGTCATGCTGGCCAATAGGAAGCCGCACCAGGTGACGTCATCGCTTCCTATTGGCCCGTGTGACGTGGGACATTTAAATGCCGCCATTATGTTAGGCACACAGTTTCTCTGTATTGCTGCTTATCTAGTGGCTGATTTGTATATGTAAACAGCAGCATTGACATGGTTAATGTGATCTCATATAGGGTCATGTTTACAAAGCGGCCTTCCTCTATAAGGTCACTTCCGGTGCTGGAAGACATTAAAGCCTGTTAACTTGGATGGGTTATAAGACCTTCCAGCGCTGGGAGGTGTTATGTCGTTTTATCTATGAGACTCCTGTTGGTCAACTAGAACAGGGGGGCTCAACTTCAGTCCTCAGGCCCCCCCAACAGGTCAGGTTTTCAGGATATCCCTGCTTCAGCACAGATGGCTCATAGTCCCTACTTCAGCTGAGCCTCTGAGTCACCTGTGCTGGGATATTCTGAAAACCTGACCTGTTGGGGGGGCTTGAGGACTGGAGTTGAGCCCCCCTGCGCTAGAAGGTCCCACAACCTGCAACAAATTCACGTTTCTCCAGAATCAGTACAGCCACAAAGCGTTACACTGGCAGATCGGGTCGCCTTCCAACGCAGCGACGTCCCACAGAGAGACTAGGTTACAGAGAGACATACAGACCTAGCTTACAGAGAGACATACAGACCTAGCTTACAGAGAGACATGCAAACCTAGCTTACAGAGAGACATACAGACCTAGCTTACAGAGAGACATACAGACCTAGCTTACAGAGAGACATGCAAACCTAGCTTACAGAGAGACATACAGACCTAGCTTACAGAGAGGCATACAAACCGAGCTTACAGAGAGACATACAAACCGAGCTTACAGAGAGACATACAGACCTAGCTTACAGATAGACATACAGACCTAGCTTACAGAGAGACATACAGACCTAGCTTACAGAGAGACATACAGACCTAGCTTACAGAGAGACATGCAAACCTAGCTTACAGATAGACATGCAAACCTAGCTTACAGAGAGACATACAGACCTAGCTTACAGAGAGACATGCAAACCTAGCTTACAGAGAGACATACAGACCTAGCTTACAGAGAGACATACAGACCTAGCTTACAGAGAGACATACAGACCTAGCTTACAGAGAGACATACAGACCTAGCTTACAGAGAGACATACAGACCTAGCTTACAGAGAGACATACAGACCTAGCTTACAGAGAGACATACAGACCTAGCTTACAGAGAGACATACAGACCTAGCTTACAGAGAGACATACAGACCTAGCTTACAGAGAGACATACAGACCTAGCTTACAGAGAGACATACAGACCTAGCTTACAGAGAGACATACAGACCTAGCTTACAGAGAGACATACAGACCTAGCTTACAGAGAGACATACAGACCTAGCTTACAGAGAGACATACAGACCTAGCTTACAGAGAGACATACAGACCTAGCTTACAGAGAGACATACAAACCGAGCTTACAGAGAGACATACAAACCGAGCTTACAGAGAGACATACAGACCTAGCATATAGAGAGACATACAGACCTAGCTTACAGAGAGACATACAAACCTAGCTTACAGAGAGACATGCAGACCTAGCTTACAGAGAGACATGCAGACCTAGCTTACAGAGAGACATGCAGACCTAGCTTACAGAGAGACATGCAAACCTAGCTTACAGAGAGACATACAGACCTAGCTTACAGAGAGACATACAGACCTAGCTTACAGAGAGACATACAGACCTAGCTTACAGAGAGACATACAAACCGAGCTTACAGAGAGACATGCAGACCTAGCTTACAGAGAGACATACAAACCTAGTTTACAGAGAGACATGCAGACCTAGCTTACAGAGAGACATACAGACCTAGCTTTCAGAGAGACATACAGACCTAGCTTACAGAGAGACATACAGACCTAGCTTACAGAGAGACATACAAACCGAGCTTACAGAGAGACATACAGACCTAGCTTACAGAGAGACATGCAGACCTAGCTTACAGAGAGACATGCAGACCTAGCTTACAGAGAGACATACAGACCTAGCTTACAGAGAGACATACAGACCTAGCTTACAGAGAGACATGCAGACCTAGCTTACAGAGAGACATACAGACCTAGCTTACAGAGAGACATGCAGACCTAGCTTACAGAGAGACATACAAACCGAGCTTACAGAGAGACATACAAACCTAGCTTACAGAGAGACATGCAGACCTAGCTGACAGAGAGACATACAAACCTAGCTTACAGAGAGACATGCAGACCTAGCTTACAGAGAGACATACAGACCTAGCTTACAGAGAGACATACAAACCTAGCTTACAGAGAGACATACAGACCTAGCTTACAGAGAGACATGCAAACCGAGCTTACAGAGAGACATACAAACCTAGCTTACAGAGAGACATACAGACCTAGCTTACAGAGAGACATACAGACCTAGCTTACAGAGAGACATGCAGACCTAGCTTACAGAGAGACATACAGACCTAGCTTACAAAGAGACATACAGACCTAGCTTACAGAGAGACATGCAAACCGAGCTTACAGAGAGACATGCAAACCTAGCTTACAGAGAGACATACAGACCTAGCTTACAGAGAGACATGCAGACCTAGCTTACAGAGAGACATACAGACCTAGCTTACAGAGAGACATACAGACCTAGCTTACAGAGAGACATACAAACCTAGCTTACAGAGAGACATACAGACCTAGCTTACAGAGAGACATACAGACCTAGCTTACAGAGAGACATACAGACCTAGCTTACAGAGAGACATACAGACCTAGCTTACAGAGAGACATACAAACCGAGCTTACAGAGAGACATGCAAACCTAGCTTACAGAGAGACATACAGACCTAGCTTACAGAGAGACATGCAGACCTAGCTTACAGAGAGACATACAGACCTAGCTTACAGAGAGACATACAGACCTAGCTTACAGAGAGACATGCAAACCTAGCTTACAGAGAGACATACAGACCTAGCTTACAGAGAGACATACAGACCTAGCTTACAGAGAGACATACAGACCTAGCTTACAGAGAGACATACAGACCTAGCTTACAGAGAGACATACAAACCTAGCTTACAGAGAGACATACAGACCTAGCTTACAGAGAGACATACAGACCTAGCTTAGTTGTTTGAGATGTCTTTAGGTCTCTTATACCAGCGCGGCGGTAAAAGAACAGGCTGTTGAAATGTTGTGTGCGTACGGACCTCTGCGCAGAGCGCCTATTCTGACCATTAACCCTTTGGTTGCAAGAGGGGCCTGCAACATCCTTAACAACTTCGTAAACAGAAAGCATCAGTTTTATCCCAGAGTACTCTTCTGACGGGATTATTATTTATGGGGTGCCTGCAGATTATTATTTACGGGGTGCCTGCAGGGTATATCAGTTGATTTTTGTCTGACACTTTGCGCGTCCTTTCTGCACGCATACCTGGGGGGCCTGGCGCCCGTGGCAGTAACATTCTAAAAGGCGCCTCCCCCCCACCTCAAGCATTTTGGTACAGAGCAAAGGTGTGTTCCTGTGCCAGGCCTGGCTGGCATGTGTCTGCTCACACTGACTGCCCCAAACACAATGGGCACATTGTTCTGTTTCTAGAGTAAAAAGCAAGGAGCACATCTTTGACTATCGCAGAATCCCAGCGTGTGAGAGAGCGTCTCTGAGCTGTTAATAATAATATTATTTATTATAATAATATAATCATTATAATTAATCCCAGCGTGTGAGAGAGCGTCTCTGAGCTGTTGACACTCTACCTCAAATTCTTTTAATGGTATTCCAATCTGCTCTTATTTGTTCCAGAACAGGGGCGGCCCATTCCAGTCCTCAAGGGTCACCAACAGGTCAGGTTTTCAGGATATCCCTGCTTCAGCACAGGTGGGTCCATCATTGGTTGAGCCATCTGTGCTGAAGCTGAGACTGAGCCACCTGTGCTGAAGCAGGGACTGATTGAGCGACCGGTGCTGAAGCAGGGATATCCTGGAAACCTGACCCGTTGGTGACCCCTTAGGACTGAAGTTGGCTGCCCCTAGAAACCTGTTTGCCTAATTATAAACTAGCCCGGCCTTCTGTTCCCTGTACCCAACAGGCTGTCAATAATCCCCAAATTACTCTCAATTATTTCACCTGTCCTTTTAGAATAAAATACCTGGCGGAGAAGCGGTCTGCGCCGGTGTTTTAGTCCGGAGAAGCGGTCTGCGCCGGGGTTTAGTCCGGAGAAGCGGTCTGCGCCGGGGTTTTAGTCCGGAGAAGCGGTCTGCGCCAGGGTTTAGTCCGGAGAAGCGGTCTGCGCCGGGGTTTTAGTCCGGAGAAGTGGTCTGCGCCGGGGTTTTAGTCCGGAGAAGCGGTCTGCGCCGGGGTTTTAGTCCGGAGAAGCGGTCTGCGCCGGGGTTTTAGTCCGGAGAAGCGTTCTGCGCTGGGGTTTTAGCCCGGAGAAGCTGTCTGCGCCGGGGTTTTAGTCCGGAGAAGCGGTCTGCGCCGGGGTTTTAGTCCGGAGAAGCGGTCTGCGCCGGGGTTTTAGTCCGGAGAAGCGGTCTACGCCGGGGTTTTAGTCCAGATAAGCAGTCTATGCCGGGGTTTTAGTCCGGATAAGCGGTCTATGCCGGGGTTTTAGTCCGGAGAAGCGGTCTATGCCGGGGTTTTAGTCCGGAGAAGCGGTCTGCGCCGGGGTTTTAGCCCGGAGAAGCGGTCTGCGCCGGGGTTTTAGCCCGGAGAAGCGGTCTGCGCCGGGGTTTTAGTCCGGAGGAGCGGTCTGCGCCGGGGTTTTAGTCCGGAGAAGCGGTCTGCGCCGGGGTTTTAGTCCGGAGAAGCGGTCTGCGCCGGGGTTTTAGTCCGGAGAAGCGCTCTGCGCCGGGGTTTCAGTCCGGAGAAGCGGTCTGCGCTGGGGTTTTAGTCCGGAGAAGCGGTCTGCGCCGGGGTGTTAGTCCGGAGAAGCGCTCTGCGCCGGGGTTTTAGTCCGGAGAAGCGGTCTGCGCCGGGGTTTTTGTCCGGAGAAGCGTTCTGCGCTGGGGTTTTAGCCCGGAGAAGTGGTCTGCGCCGGGGTTTTAGTCCGGAGAAGCGGTCTGCGCCGGGGTTTTAGTCCGGAGAAGCGGTCTGCGCCGGGGTTTTAGTCCGGAGAAGCGGTCTGCGTCGGGGTTTTAGCCCGGAGAAGCGGTCTGCGCCGGGGTTTTAGTCCGGAGAAGCGGTCTGCGCCGGGGTTTTAGTCCGGAGAAGCGGTCTGCGCCGGGGTTTTAGTCCGGAGAAGCGGTCTATGCCGGGGTTTTAGTCCGGATAAGCGGTCTGCGCCGGGGTTTTAGCCCGGAGAAGCGGTCTGCGCCGGGGTTTTAGCCCGGAGGAGCGGTCTGCGCCGGGGTTTTAGTCCGGAGAAGCGGTCTGCGCCGGGGTTTTAGTCCGGAGAAGCGGTCTGCGCCGGGGTTTTAGTCCGGAGAACCGGTCTGCGCCGGGGTTTTAGTCCGGAGAAGCGGTCTGCGCCGGGGTTTTAGCCCGGAGAAGTGGTCTGCGCCGGGGTTTTAGTCCGGAGAAGCGGTCTGCGCCGGGGTTTTAGTCCGGAGAAGCGGTCTGCGCCGGGGTTTTAGTCCGGATAAGCGGTCTGCGCCGGGGTTTTAGTCCGGAGAAGCGGTCTGCGCCGGGGTTTAAGCCCGGAGAAGCGGTCTGCGCCGGGGTGTTAGTCCGGAGAACCGGTCTGCGCCGGGGTTTTAGTCCGGAGAAGCGGTCTGCGCCGGGGTTTTAGTCCGGAGAAGCGGTCTGCGCCGGGGTTTTAGTCCGGAGAAGCGGTCTGCGCCGGGGTTTTAGTCCGGAGAAGCGGTCTGCGCCGGGGTTTTAGCCCGGAGAAGCGGTCTGCGCCGGGGTTTTAGTCCGGAGAAGCGGTCTGCGCCGGGGTTTTAGTCCGGAGAAGCGGTCTGCGCCGGGGGTTTAGTCCGGAGAAGCGGTCTGCGTCGGGGTTTTAGGCCGGAGAAGCGGTCTGCGCCGGGGTTTTAGTCCGGAGAAGCGGTCTGCGCCGGGGTTTTAGTCCGGAGAAGCGGTCTGCGCCGGGGTTTTAGCCCGGAGAAGCGGTCTGCGCCGGGGTTTTAGTCCGGAGAAGCGGTCTGCGCCGGGGTTTTAGTCCGGAGTAGCGGTCTGCGCCGGGGTTTTAGTCCGGAGAAGCGGTCTGCGCCGGGGTTTTAGTCCGGAGAAGCGGTCTGCGCCGGGGTTTTAGTCCGGTACTCCTTTGCAGTGTTCCTGGCCCTTCGTGCACTGAAGGAGTTAAATATAGACCCTTCTGGCAGTTCCCAAAGTTTGGCGTCCCTGGTAATCTCCGGCGCAGGCCGTGGCAGATTTCCCGTTAGACCCGGCCCTAGGGCGGCAACATTTTAGGGTGGGCAAAAATGTCCGCCCCCATATACCTTTGCCGCGCTCTCGGTCCTACCGGGCCTGATGGGAAGTCACGTGGCGGTTGCGGCCGCCTCCTTACCCGCCGCCCTCCTCCTGAACCACAGCGTCAAATGACATTGCGTTACCATGGTAATGTGGCGCCGTGCGCCGTGACGTCATTTGACACTGCGAGGAGGGAGGCGGCCGCAACTGCTGGGCCTCGGGGCGGCGGATTTTGAAATCACAAAGGATTACTGCTAGATTTTCATTAACAAGGGATCACGCTCCTTTGCGTGATCTTTATTGACCCAGAATCCCTTGCTGCAGTGGAAGCGCTGTATGCTAAGAGATAATGGGGAAGGGCAGGGCTGCAGGCCTGTCTGAGACGTGTGAATGTGCGCACACGCGGGGTTTTTATTTCCTGTGATAGTTATCACAGTTTCTGAGCCACAAATCTGCTGGATTAAAAGATTTGACTAGAAAAAGGAATCTACCTGAAATGGGATCATTTCCCAGGATAAATCTGATATTCCTATTTTGCCAGTCAGGAGACTTTAATAAATACGACCCTTGATATAATTATTTGTTTCTATGAAAATTGCCATTCATGCTTCTTTTAATTCTGTGTCATTAACATTCTTGTTAAATGAACTGTGATTACAGTCTAATTATAGCAGCAAAACATTATAATTGAATATTGGCCTGCAAGGTACACAGCACCGAAAAGGCCTAAGACTGTACCATAGAGCTCGCAATCTAATTTTTAATGATTTATACACAAGAAGCTGACACTGGGACTTGCACGGGGTTCAAAAACCTGTGTGTTGTTGTGAAGCAAAATGGCCGCGCACACACTGGGTCAAATACCTCACAGAGGCAGTGTCATGGTGCCCGCTAAAAGAGGTTAAGGTAACTCAATAACTAAAACAATTGTGATCAAAATACCAGCACGGGAAAAGCAAAAGTTATAAATATTTATTTAGTCTTGCATGTAAAACATTAGCTAAGTAGAGCTAATGGTTTGCATGTTGGACAAAATAAATACTTATATGGCTTAGATTATACTCAGCGCGATTGTGCGCGTGCGACAAACACAAATGGCATAATGCCTGTGCGGCCGCCCCTAGCGCACGACATGGCGCGATAGCGCGTGACCGTGTTTTGGAAAGACAAAAAAATTGTCTTTTCAAGCACGGCCGCGTGACATCAGCGTCATGTCAGCGGTTCAACCAATGAGGGTGAACCAGCTCCGTGACCCGTCCGCCACGCCTCCCCAATTTCCTGCAGCCAAGTTCACACGTCGCTGGGGCTGCAGGCGTGCGCAAGGCTATGCGCGCAAGTAAGGCCTCGTCCAGGGTGAAAGCGCGCATGCGCTCATGCACAATGCGATTAAACACATTATGGCCATGTGATGGTCCAGAGTGCGCACGTGCCCGTGAGCGTTCCCCGGCGCTCGGCTTGCAGAGACAAAAACCGTTGAATTTCTAGCGCGATGCGGGTCACGTGCCATGGCATCAACCAATCAAAGCAAAGCAGTCAGTGACACCCAGCGTGCGCGAAACAACACATTTTATACTGGGCAGGGATCGCCCTGCTTCTTCTGCGTGTGATGGCTGATGTGTGTCATGGCGGTCGGGTTGACCCTGGACGAGGCCTAGGACAATGTCAGAGACACCGACAGGCAAAGAAGCAATTGTACCAAGGAAAATATTACAATAACTCGAGCTGTAATAACTTTGGGCAAAACCACCAAACACTTCGGCCGACAGGAGCCGACAGAGCGTGCTGCGTACACGTCTCCTCCCGCCTGGTGAGCACCGGGCCCGTAGGATATCCCGGGATGTTTCCCGCCGTGCTGTGTTATCCTGTCACATTGTAAGGGGCATTTCATTTTGTGAGTTAATAAAGCCTTTTTTACGGTACTTCACCATATTGCGCCTCTTTCTTTTCAGGACATTTTACATTCACCACCCACTACCGGATTATTTCCTCCATTGGACTACTGTGTTTTCGGTTTTGTTATTTTCTCTCGCTCCCCTCTCTCTCACTCCTCTCTCTCTCCTCTCCTCTTCCCTTCTCCTTTCTCTCCTCTCCTTTCTTAAACTGTGTCTTCTATTCCTCTGCAATGCGTTGTGTGGCGGTGACGGGGTTAAGGCCATAGTAGGTGACATCTAACTGCCTTGCGAGGGAAATGACTTTCCCATGAGAGTGCCAGTGCCAACCGGCTCAAGGTTGATGCTACATCACAGTTCATACACGCTTTGTTCACAGTTCTAGGGAGGGTGAGCAGTTTCCATGGAAACGCTTCTCTGTGAACACTAAACGGATGTCTCGCAGCATCGCATTCTATCCGCGTCCCTGTGATGCTTTGCGCAGGAAACCCCTTTCCCTGCCACGTTTATGTCAAGTTACTTCAAGCGTCGAGGTAACTAGTTACAGGAGTGAAGTCCCTCGCAAAGAGGGTGCGCTCAGCAGGTAAGCTAAGGGGTTAGTTAGCTACCCGGCGAGGTGATGAGGGGCGAGCCAAACCCGGGGTCCCGGCGAGGTGATGAGGGGCGAGCCAAACCCGGGGTCCCGGCGAGGTGATGAGGGACTAGCCAAACCCGGGGTCCCAGCGAGGTGATGAGGGGTGAGCCAAACCCGGGGTCCCGGCGAGGTGATGAGGGACTAGCCAAACCCGGGGTCCCGGCGAGGTGGTGAGGGGCGAGCCAAACCCGGGGTCCTGGCGAGGTGGTGAGGGGCGAGCCAAACCCGGGGTCCCGGCGAGGTGGTGAGGGGCGAGCCAAACCCGAGGTCCCGGCGAGGTGATGAGGGGCGAGCCAAACCCGGGGTCCCGGCGAGGTGGTGAGGGGCGAGCCAAACCCGGGGTCCCGGCGAGGTGGTGAGGGGCGAGCCAAACCCGGGGTCCCGGCGAGGTGGTGAGGGGCGAGCCAAACCCGGGGTCCCAGCGAGGTGATGAGGGGCGAGCCAAACCCGGGGTCCCGGCGAGGTGATGAGGGGCGAGCCAAACCCGGGGTCCCGGCGAGGTGATGAGGGGCTAGCCAAACCCGAGGTCCCGGCGAGGTGATGAGGGGTGAGCCAAACCCGGGGTCCCGGCGAGGTGATGAGGGGTGAGCCAAACCCAGGGTCCCGACGAGGTGATGAGGGGTGAGCCAAACCCGAGGTCCCGGCGAGGTGATGAGGGGCTAGCCAAACTCGGGGTCCTGACGAGGTGATGAGGGGCGAGCCAAACCCGGGGTCCCGGCGAGGTGATGAGGGGCTAGCCAAACCCGAGGTCCCGGCGAGGTGATGAGGGGTGAGCCAAACCCGGGGTCCCGGCGAGGTGATGAGGGGCGAGCCAAACCCGGGGTCCCGACGAGGTGATGAGGGGTGAGCCAAACCCGAGGTCCCGACGAGGTGATGAGGGGTGAGCCAAACCCGAGGTCCCGGCGAGGTGGTGAGGGGCGAGCCAAACCCAGGGTCCCGACGAGGTGGTGAGGGGCGAGCCAAACCCGGGGTCCCGGCGAGGTGGTGAGGGACTAGCCAAACCCGGGGTCCCGGCGAGGTGATGAGGGGCGAGCCAAACCCGGGGTCCCGGCGAGGTGGTGAGGGGCGAGCCAAACCCGAGGTCCCGGCGAGGTGATGAGGGGCGAGCCAAACCCGGGGTCCCGGCGAGGTGGTGAGGGGCGAGCCAAACCCGGGGTCCCGGCGAGGTGGTGAGGGGCGAGCCAAACCCGGGGTCCCGGCGAGGTGATGAGGGGCGAGCCAAACCCGGGGTCCCAGCGAGGTGATGAGGGGCGAGCCAAACCCGGGGTCCCGGCGAGGTGATGAGGGGCGAACCAAACCCGGGGTCCCGGCGAGGTGATGAGGGGCGAGCCAAACCCGGGGTCCCGGCGAGGTGATGAGGGGTGAGCCAAACCCGGGGTCCCGGCGAGGTGGTGAGGGGCGAGCCAAACCCGGGGTCCCGGCGAGGTGATGAGGGGCGAGCCAAACCCGGGGTCCCGGCGAGGTGATGAGGGGTGAGCCAAACCCAGGGTCCCGACGAGGTGATGAGGGGTGAGCCAAACCCGGGGTCCCGGCGAGGTGATGAGGGGTGAGCCAAACCCGGGGTCCCGGCGAGGTGATGAGGGGCGAGCCAAACCCGGGGTCCCGGCGAGGTGGTGAGGGGCGAGCCAAACCCGGGGTCCCGACGAGGTGATGAGGGGCGAGCCAAACCCGGGGTCCTGGCGAGGTGATGAGGGGTGGGACGCCTGAATAGTTGCGTGGCGGGGGCTGAACATAGATGCCCATGCCCCTTCCAGCACCAGTGTGTCACCCTTATCCCACCCTGTCATTGTCAGAGAGCCAATAACGATAAGGAGGGGGGAGGGGGGAGGGAGGGGTCTCTGCCTGTGCAAACTCTTGTTGATCACACAGTGACATCAGACATAAGGGAGCAGCCAGAGGAGATCACCCCCCTCCCAAGCCTCAGCTCATCATGTATGCAAACAAACTTCAATGATTTAACATACTTATAGGTGTTTGGTTATAGGTGAAAAGACATCAATCACCCAGATGTGACCCCTTAACCCTGTCACTGCCATTAGTGTATGTTGGCCCGAGGAGGGACTGCGCCTTTTAAGTCAGTGTGGCCAGTTTTTTGCCGCCTCCTTCTGCGCAGGATCACTGACCTTGGCGAGGTGGAAGGACAGGATGTCCTGTGGCTGTGCTGGGAGAAGCTGTCAATGCCCCCCAAAACAGGGGAAGCTGCACCCCTAAAGTAATTGAGACATTCCAGTGGTGGTCGCAGTGAGGGTACTGTGTGTTTAGGCCGTACCCTTAGCAGGAGGAGTTGCTCAATGGGTTCAATCCCAAGGCTGGCTCCTTCTGACCTAGGGCAATTCCCCTTATCTATCTGTGCCTCGGGCACTACGTATTAGATGGTAAGCTCTTCGGGGCAGGGACTAATTGTGCCGGCAAAATTTGAAGAGTGTACACTGTCACAATAAACAAAGACGCCCCGGGGCTTTATCTACTTCATTACTATATGGGGGTTTTTCTCTGTTTTTTTCTTCTTGTAAGTACGGGTCATTTATTTTAACCCGTTGGCCACAACATTTCAAGTGGCGACTCCATCACGGTGACCCCATCAGCAGGTCCTACACTACCGATTCTATCCCGTCTCTTCTATTCCTTCCACTGGAAAGAGAGAAGAGGGAACAAAGCAAGAATATAGCTAATCGCGTGGAATGCATGACGTAGACATTCCATCAAAAACATTGTAAGAGACGTGTGCAGGGGTACATTTAATGGAGACCGATTAGGGTGCAATTATATCTTGGCTTTATTGAGCCTGTTCCTTTATCCAGGCAAAATATACAAACACAACAAAATAACAAACCCCTATCCCTGTGTAAGGGCTAACTTACTTCCCCAGACCCTATGTGCAGGACTGGAGGGATATTCCCATTACCAGCCTATCACCCCAAAGTCTCAGGAGGTACCGTAAGCAGGTGGCCCTCCATGTCAGTCTCTGGCAGGTTCCTGGCTCCTCTGTGTCCAGGAAATATAGGTCTCTGGGTGTCTGGGTGTCTTGATCTCAGCACAGCCTTTGTGCTCAAAACAGTGTGTGTGTGCAGGCTTCTCTGCTCTCCTTCTGTCAGCCCAAATATGAACTAAGGAAATCCCTCTCCTGTGTCTCACAAGAGGCTTTTTACAGAGCTCTCATTAGTCCAGGTGGAGACTAGTTAATTGAGTGGCTGCAATCAACTCTCTCTCTGCTGGATTCTCAGAGCTGTGAGGCTGCTTTATTTAAACTGGGATAAGTCCCTGTTACACACATTGCAACATATTAAATAATGTCATATTGCATGTGGTATTGGGGCCTTTGTTTATTGTAATGTGCTTGAGGTCACTTTCCCAGTGGTGCTGCAAATTGACACAAATATACAGTATGCATATATAATATTGTGGGTCTGGGTTTTGAGCTGCTAAGATTGTGTGTGTCTAATTGTACACACTCCGGAAAGGTAATAATAATATTATTATTCTGGAAGGTGCACAGCGTGTTCCCGATTCTTTAGCTGCAGGGTAACCGCTTCACCTATTTTGAGGCTGTCTCTGCACCAGCGTGAGAGTATTTGCAGGGACTCTCCTGTCCGTACTGTTCCCAGAGCTGGTAATTAAAGTGAATCAGGGTTCTACTTAACTACAGAACGATCCCCACTTCCAGAGAAGTGTATAACTATTGCAAATAATGGGGATGAGGGAGACTTCAACTCTACTTGCCGATGTTACCCCACATGGGATAATCCAGGCCAGGTATAGTGTCTCCTTCGTTAAACTTCACCGCCACACAGCAGGTCGCTCACTAAAAGCAGCCACCGACACCCCTAAATTTCATACCAATTTGTTTGTTTTTACAGAATTCAAACCAGGGGGACCCCCAGAGTTCATCAGCGCTGTTTTTAGTACAGAGGACACCCCAGTTCTTGAGACACTTGCTGTTTTAGTGCGCAAATAATAGTTCCTTTATTTGTAATCGTGCGTTTCTTCTTATCCAATTTCAAATGAAATATCCGAAAGCCGATCTCTTGGCGCTTCATTTATTTATTGTAAGGCCAAAATAACAATAAGGCTTCATCTTCAGGTGCAGGCCAAACTAAAACATCCTATGGGTGGAGAATGGTAACGCGTTCTTGATTGCTCGATGGTATCATTCGTTCTGACGTATCTACTCTAAAAATGGATTAATGTAGTCCTTTCTTCATCTGCAGATTAACCTATTCATGGCCTTGTTAGTATGAAACAACAATAATGCAATTAAACAAAAACATATTCTCATCCTTGGCAAAGTCTGGGCACAAAGCCTGTAACCTTGATGGGCTCCATTTTTTTACCCAAAATGTTTTGTGTATCATCCTCTGCTCCATAAACAATTTTTAACTTTCCAACAAATAAGTTGTTTTCCTAAAAGCAGCAAAACATGCGACATCTTTTTTTGTTTTAATTTTATTTTTTAATAAATCCATTCTGTAGTATTACATAACACTTACTGCATTTAAAAAAAAATATTATTCAACTTTTAATGACATTTTTAATGAGTTTTAAAGCATCCTTTGATTTCTACAGCAGGTTTAGCGCACGTCGCCAGCAGTGCAAGATCTTTGTAACACTTTCTTGTTTGGCAACAAATTATCCCAATGTTCCCAGCCGTTTGAAATGCAAATTGTAACAATAGATAATGTTACCTTAGTAATATCAGGATACATTATAGCTGCTGAGTTACACTGACTGAAGGCTTGATTGAAACTCAAAGGCGGCCATTTTGTTAGGCACACAATCAGGATTTTTACAGATTTATAACAGGATCACCAAACGATTGCCAGTTTAGGTAACAATGTAGACTTGTATATGGTCACATGCTAGTTTAGATCTATAAATAAGAAAAAGGAATGTTGTATTGCTGCTTTAAGGTGTTTTTCTCACATTCCAGTATCCTTCTACCAATTCAGTAGTTCCCTCAAACTATAACAAAATATAAAGATTCTGAATAACATTAAATCACATTTACATAGTTGCTGGTGACCTTAGATATATTCAGACATGGTCAGAGAAGTGGCCCAGCGGGATGATGCTGCGGCTTCCCAGTGGAACCAAAGCAGATTTGGCGGCCATTTTGATTTCCAAGTGCAATAGGAAAAAAGTACAGATCACCAATGTCCCTTTTTTCATACAGCCACTTACAAACAGTCTTATCACGAGATGACGTGCAGATTAAAGACAGGCACATTTGCGGATTTGAACATTCATTTTTTTTTTTAACGGCATCAATCGCCTTAAATGTACTTGTCACACATGGCACTGCCATTCATTCCCTTTGTCCTCTAGGGACTGCACCTTTATTACGTGTATTCAACAGCGTAATCCTCCCGATAAAGTTCTCGAGATGGCACTCTGTCACAGTAAGATGAAGGGCTGACTGTGATGTAACGGTGTCTTTACCGCGATATTCTGCCAGTCCTGTTTGTCCTACAAATTTACAGAGCATAATTGAGTGTAACGTTGTATTTAGTTTGGAACACACACACACACACACACACACACACACACACACACACACACACACACACACACACACACACACACACAGTGGTGTGAAAAAGAAAGTACACCCTCTTTGAATTCCATGGTTTTACATATCAGGACATAATAACAATCATCTGTTCGTTAGCAGGTCTTAAAATTAGGTAAATACAACCTCAGATGAACAACAACACATGACATATTACACTGTCATGATTTATTTAACAAAAATAAAGCCAAAATGGAGAAGCCATGTGTGAAAAACTAAGTACAACTTATGATTCAATAGCTTGTAGAACCACCTTTAGCAGCAATAACTTGAAGTAATCGTTTTCTGTATGACTTTATCAGTCTCACACATCGTTGTGGAGGAATTTCGGCCCACTCTTCTTTACAACGTTGCTTCAGTTCATTGAGGTTTGTGGGCATTTGTTTATGCACAGCTCTCTTAAGGTCCCACCACAGCATTTCAATCGGGTTGAAGTCTGGACTTTGACTGGGCCATTGCAACACCTTGATTCTTTTCTTTTTCAGCCATTCTGTTGTAGATTTGCTGGTGTGCTTGGGATCATTGTCCTGTTGCATGACCCAATTTCAGCCAAGCTTTAGCTGTCGGACAGATGGCCTCACATTTGACTCTCTAGAATACTTTGGTATACAGAGGAGTTTATGATCGACTCAATGACTGCAAGGTTCCCAGGTCCTGTGGCTGCAAAACAAGCACAAATCATCACCCCCTCCACCACCATGCTTTACCGTTGATATGAGGTGTTTGGGCTGATATGCTGTGTTTGGTTTTTGCAAAACGTGGCGCTGTGCATTATGGCCAAACATCTCCACTTTGGTCTCGTCTGTCCAAAGGACATTGTTCCAGAAGTCTTGTGGTTTGTTCAGATGCAACTTTGCAAACCTAAGCCATGCTGCCATGTTCTTTTTAGTGAGAAGAGGCTTTCTCCTGGCAACCCTTCCAAACAAACCATACTTGTTCAGTCTTTTTCTAATTGTATTGTCATGAACTTTAACATTTTAACATGCTAACTGAGGCCTGTAGAGTCTAAGATGTAACTCTTGATTTTTTGCAATTTCTCTGAGCATTGCACGGTCTGACCTTGGGGCGAATTTGCTGCGACGTCCACATCCTGTGAAGATTGGCAACTGTCTTGAACGTTTTCCACTTTTGAATAATCTTTCTCACTGTAGAATGATGGACTTTAAATTGTTTGGAAATGGCCTTATAACCCTTCCCAGATTGATGGGCAGCAACAATTGCTTCTCTAAGATCATTGCTGATGTCTTTCCTCCTTGGCATTGTGTCAACACACACCTGAAGAATGCTCCAGACCAGCAAACTGCTAAAACTTTGGCTTTTATAGAGGTGGTCACACTTGCTGATCAATTAATCAAGGGCATTTGATTAGCAGCACCTGTCTGCTACTTAGCATCTTAATTCCTATGGAAGCAGTAAGCGTGTATTAAGTTTTTTCACATGTAGCTTCTCGATTTTGGCTTTATTATTGTTAAATAAATCATGACACGGTGTAATATGTCATGTGTTGTTGCTCATCTGAGGTTGTATTTACCTAATTTTAAGACCTGCTAAGGAACAGATGATTGTTATTATGTCCTGATATGTAAAACCATAGAATTCAAAGAGGGTGTACTTTCTTTTTCACACCACTGTACATACATACATACATACATTAATTTTATATATATATATATACACACACACACACACACTATTGCTCCAAAATGATCAGATTCACAGCTCCGTCAGAGATCTGATTCATCACGGAAGAAGGAAGCACAATGTATTGAAACGTCTCAGTAAAAGTGTAAGTCATCACTTGACACTGTACACACGGGCCTGGGGCCCTGCTACATTCTATCTGAATCACCCACAGTCGCTCACACACTGCGTGCTTTCTCATCCAGAAACGGCAGTGAGAGAGTTAACTGGCTAATTTGGCTCATCAAACAAATTACAGCCCTTAG